>NC_083772.1:9551823-9611823 GCF_963514075.1 Conger conger
ACATTTGACTACTCAGAGACATTATGAGATAAAAGAATCCCCACGGGTTGATTGTTAAAAGGAGCTTTGTGTCAGTGTGTGAACACAAGCCCCTCTGTCTGGGCGGTTTTGGGGCTGTTTACCTCTTTGTCGCCTCTCGCCGTGTCTCTCCGAGTCTGCCCAGGACTCCTGCCCCTTCAAACACCCCGCTGTTCCCCGCCGAGCGTCGCAGGGGCGGCGGGGGAAAGGCCGAGGCCTCGTTCGCCTCCGAGAGGTCAAGACGAGGTCAAACTCCGGCCCACAAACCCCTCCAGAGGACTCCGCGGAGAGGAGAGCAGAGCTTTTGATGCGGCGATCTGCTTTTGACATTGACCGCAAATATGGCCTTCGCCCGCGCCCACTTTTGCAATTTACGCTCTCAACCAGGCCCGGGCGACGGGAGACTGTGGTTTGGAAAGTGAGTTCAGGCCACTGAAACCACCTCTCGGTTGCGCAACAAGCTTCCCTGCAGTCAAAAGGGCAGAACTCGGGCTCAAAAGCATTGCACGCTAACGTGCAGGAACACCAGACCTGCCTGAAAAGCACTGTTTGTGACAGGGCAGGGGTGGCGCGTACAATACAACACCGCAGTGTTTGCGTCATCCCCTCCCTCTGCTTGTGTTTGTTACATATTCCGGTCTCTTATCGGTATTATCAGCCTGTGGAGGGGACAGGCGGGAATAAAAATGGTTCTAGTTTGCAAATGGGTAAGTGAGAGCTGAAACCGAACCGGAGCAGGGGGGGAACACGGCGCGCTGTGTCTGCTGGAACTTGCGGCTGGGTGATTGAAGGCCTGTCGAGCAGCAAGAAAACACGTTACTGGTGTGCTCAGCCAAGTGTAGGAAGACGAGAAAGTGAAAGAGAGAGGGCGAGTGAGAAAGCAGGAGAACGACGGAGATAGAATCTTACACTTTTTAGGACCATTTCTCTTTAAAAGAAAAAGATAAGTATTCCTCATTTCATTCAGGAATATGACTGAAGATGAAAAATTCATAATGGCAGAGACCAACAGCACCGCTCCATGGTATGTGGCCAGCCACGTCCTGTTTCGATGCCAAACACAACGTCAAATTAGGACACGTGAGATGAGATAAATAAAATGTGCTTATCGTTTATTTCATTTTATATTATTCGGCGCTGTGGCAGAGACTTGCAGGACATTCCTGCTTTACATAATCTGAGGTTTTGCGGGGAAATAAAACACAAGAGTAATCAGAATTCCATGACCGAGGAACATTCCGGCAATAACTCCGGCCTTTGAATCAATATTCCCGTTTCTTTTCGGTTCTCCCGCGGATTCCGGGCATTCCGGCCGGCCTGTGCAGATGTTCCACATTACCCCCTCTGTGTAGCGCCGTCTGTGGCCTGCGGTTTTCACCCTGTCACAATGAATCACGGCAGAGCCCTCTGAGCGGAGAATAACTCACCCGCCGCCTCCATTGGATCCATTTAGGTTTTTGATTTAGCTGAACAAAGCTCACAAGAGACACACGTCAGGATCATTTAACTACCCGTTTATTATCGCTACGGCAACATTCACAGCTGAACAAAACAACGTGATTAAGTGTACTAAATGGGCATCCTGGATTGTACCGTACGGTATTCATTTCAGGAGTTTCAGACTACTTATCATATAATCGATCAAATAATGAATCCGTTTGTGTTCGATTTCCGAAAGAGAGCTTTGCGGAATTGTATTCCGGTCAAGAGAGAGACCTGTGGTCTCCACCAATCATATGGCCCTGGGCTGACACCTGACCAACAGGACCCTGGCTTCATGACGCAGATTAGTGATGGGCATGCGGGCACAGACTTTCACAATCTGCGTGTGCCCGTCCCCTATGTCTTTCCACCCCCAGGCGTGAGAGCACAGGTCTGCCAACAGAATGTCACAACATTCTAACGCCGTCACTACCGGAAACCGAGACCAGTGTTCTAGAACACCGACTGTTGAATTCTGAAAGAAAACAAAAGAAACATTCCTCAAAAACGCTACTCTTCAAAGGGATCGCTAATGCCAGGTCAGAGACCTCCAGAACCCGACACAGCCACGCAGTACAGAGGAGGAGCTCCGCCTAAACTCCCGCTCATCAGAATGATGAATTAATCGCCCGAGTCTGTAATTAAGCCACGTAAGAACAGCTGGGACACTCGTGTAGTGGACGGGAAAAAACGGCAGCTGTCAGCTGTCAGCTGGAGAGCGTCAGCTCACTGGATCTAAGGCAGACAGCCTCGGTCTGCCGTGTAATGAATGCACATTATTAGCATTCATTTCAGGGAGATTAAAGAGATCGTCTTACGAGAGCGTGCACACTGATTATGCAGTTTCAAGGCCTGTGTATTTATTTATTTATTAGCCTTTCAGCAAGAGAAGGCACTTTTATGACTGTTTCCCTGTCGTTTATTGTTTGCAATACAAGACATAATCCCTCCATGAAATCTGAGGTGTGAGGATGACATGTGGTTAAGTGACATCATGACTACCTCGGTTGCTTGGTTACGAGTTTTCTGCCGGCTAATGAATTTCATATTTATATAGGAGGGAACGTGGAAGCACAGGACAAACTCTTTGGCCCGGTACGCTAGAAAAACCCCCCAAAAAACCAGTGGTGATTATGGTAATGGTGCCTTGAAACTTGCCATGTTCTTTTGATTCTGGGTAGAACAGAATTATCTGCGCATTTAATTAAAATACATTTTAAGAAAAATCCTTCTGGCCAAAGAAAAGGTTTAGCATATTCTCATGAGCCCCGAGTGCCTGTTAATGCTCAGTCAAAATGACACAACTAAAATATTAAATCTGCAGCAGTCATCGTGTTCTTTTGCAGTTCAAGAGAAAGATGTTTCAAATAAAGGTTTTCAATAAAAAATAATATATTGTTTCTCTAGTTGTTTGCATTCAACGGAATGATCTATGCTGCTCCACAGAACCTGTGGGGCACATCTGACAGCACTTGATTGGTTGTTACCCACAGCGCGTCATTGGTTGTTACCCGCAGCGCGTGATTGGTTGTTACCTGCAGCGCGTGATTGGCTGTTACCCGCAGCGCATGATTGGTTGTTACCCGCAGCGCATGATTGGTTGTTACCCACTCAGAGGGCTGAAAAACATGGAAGCAGCCATTATTATTATGCTTCAGCACAGGGCAATGGGGAAGTTTTAATCACGGAGATGAATGTTCCTGACAAAAGTGCTGTTCCACCTAAAAACACTGCTGACCCCCCGCTCCCCTGCCCAGCCTCCCCCTGGAAACCCATTTCATATTTCATCCCAAAGGCACTTCATCCATCATTCATCTTAAGCCTCAGCTGAAAACACATTCATTAAAATGGCTATTGTGTCACCTCTGGTTGTTTTCATTACATTATTCAATTTTATTTTATATGACATTTTACCATATAATAGCATTTTCCATGTATTCTTTTAGCACTTAGAGTTATGACTGCCCAATTACACATGCTCTGTAAATAATAATAATAATAATAATTACTATTATTAATTATTATTATTATTATTATTATTATTATTATTGTCAGGGAACTAATTCCTCATTTACCATTTGGCCACAGGAAACTTCAAAGGGCCTGTTCACAGTGGGCTGCGGATAAGGAGCAGGAACCGGCAGGTGTTAGTCGCCCCCCTCGTCAGTAATGAATATGCATGGTCCAGGGGAAGCAGGGCCCGTGCACATTTCTATAGGCCCATGCATATTCATTTATGATTGGGGGATTAATGAGCACCGCCCCTGTATCACCTAGATAAGGGTCTTTCTTTCTTTCTTTTTTCTTTTTTCTTTTTTTTGAGTGGGAAGTAAGCAGGTCCTGGACCTTGGTCTGGCTTCTTCCCTTCATTCCTCTCGTGATTGTGACTTGTCTATGTCCGTAGACTTGCTTTAAGGTAGCCGAGCCCATCTCTAGATTTCACATGGATCTGTGTTGTAACATAACACATTTCTTCATTCTAATCTGCTTGTGAGTTTGGTACATCTAGATAAAGGTTGATCCAACGGGTTGCTCTGCCCAGCTTTTCCCGGTTTTAAGTTCCCTGGGTGAATCGGGGAGCTGTGTGCGTGAGGGGAGACAATAACAGTGTAAGTGTTACTGGCAACAGAAGAGGAAACGAAGGCGTTCATTGACTCATTTCCAGTGGCTAAAGAATGAGACACTTCTGCTAGTCTATTATAACAAGCCCTGTTATTCTGGAGACCGCACGTCCATATGTGCTTGTCATTAAGGGCAATGCTGGTGGAGGTGTGTGACCTCAAACTCAAATATACCCAGGTGCCTCAAATGGAGACAGTGTAGGCCACCTTCGCCATTCTGGAGGGGGGAGGAGGGGGGGTGCAGGAGAGAGACAGGAAAAGGGGGTAATAACAGTAAAAAAAAACACTATCCTCTCATGCCAAGACATGCTTCTGCCAAGCGCTTCCCGCTATCAAATGGAAAATTCTTTCGCTACAGGAGCGAGATCTCGGAGGGGCGGCGGGGGAGCAGGGGGGGGGCGGCGGGCTGGGGGGGGGTTGATGACCTCACCGCATAATTGGCAGGTGCACAGGAAGACACGGCCTTACGCAACCGGCAGAGTCTCCGCCCCCGCCCGCGTCCCGTAAACAAGGCCGCGGAGCCGTGAGGAATGCGCCCCGCTGGGGCTGAGGTGACGGGGCTGCGGTCAGCGTGGAGTAAACACCCTGCGCACACGTGCAGCGCGGTACGCGCCCCGGGGGGCGTGCGCTGGGAGAGCACGGACTCATCCCAGCGCACGCGTTTACGGCGCTGCGCGGCTCAACTGGCCTGTTATTGTTTGCCGTGCGTCTTTTTTGGGAAATTATTCAAAGTTTCGATATTATTCCAGATAAGTACATCCTTTCTCTGACCAGTAAGTTACATTAGACACTCAGTGACCTCTTTATTATTGTAGACCTGTACACCAGCTTGTTACTGCAAATATTTAAACAGCCAATCATGTGGCAGCAACTAAATGCATAAAGGTATGCAGACATGGTCAAGAGGTTCAGCTGTTTTCCAGACCAAATGTCAGAATCGCGGTGGTCTAAGTTACTTCGACTGTGGAACGATTGTTGGTGCCAGACAGGGTGGATTGAGTATCTCAGAAATGGCTGATCTCCTGGGAGTTACATGCACAACAGTGTCTACCGTTTGCAGAGAATGGTGTGAAAAACAAACAAAACAAACACACCCAGTGAGCAGCAGTTCAGTAGACAGAAACGTGTTGTTAATGAGAGACTTCAGAGGAGAAGGGCCAGACTGGTCAAAGCTGACAGGAAGGTGACAGTAACGCAAATAAGCACACACTACAACAGTGGTACGCAGAAGAGCAGTTGTCATCAACGAGACATGTGTGAGGGCGTCACCGTGGTGACGCAAGAGACATATTGGAATTCCAGTTTGAGGCGCAAAAAGGGGAGGGACATCTAAAAGAAATTGCTCACCTGATGTCCTAGTACAGCTGTAACCAGAACAGACTCGCTCAGGGTTAAATGTGAAAAAGCTTTCCTCACTTCAGCCCCCAGGCAGCTGTCCCCCCCCGCCCGGCCTGTAATCCTCAGGTGCCTGCTCCTCCTCCAAGCAATGTGAGCATTTTTGGGTCTTCATGTCTGCAGTTACACACTTTAATGGAATCGCATGCCCCAATGACTGCTAAGGGTCTGGCCCTCTACCACTGTGTCATAAGAGTGTCTGCTCAAATGTGTCATCAGCCAATAGGGGTCAAAAGACACTTCAGAAGAGGATGGAAAGCTGAGCCCAAGAGCTTTGAACTGTGTCCAAAAATAACATTTGATATTGTGTTGTTTAGGACTATTCTTCAGGTTCACCAACAGAAGCTTGGCGTTAAAAAGATAGCGACAGACTGACGGCAGCGCGTTCGTGTCACATGACCATGCCAGGACGGCTTCTGAATACGACGCTTAGACCTGGGTAAAGTGACGAGCTAATTCACGCAGCCGTTTGCAGAATATCAGTTATGTTCTCGTGCTCTCAGAGGCGACGAGAGACGGGCGTGACAGCTGCGCTGGCAGCGATTCGCATCGCACGGAGCGCAGTGCACGTCTGCATTGGCTCGATATAAAAAGGCTGAATTCCCCAAATCGCAGTGTGCTCACGGTGAAAGTAACAGCTATAGGCTTCCATTCTTATATACACTTTGCATTTGGCACAAAGCTACACTCAGCTTGAGTGAGAATCGACACAAGAGTGTCACACGGTTTAACTAATAGCTCCGTGCACGCAAGCCCTTGCCGGTGTCGCCGGGACGGACGTTCTTCAGTCAAATGTGATTCCCCCTGACCGTCATACTTCGTTTTGTTGCTTGCGAAAGTAAGACCCTAGTGGTGACGTGAGCCCGGAGACGTACGTAAATCCCCCTTCTGATTTGTAATTGTTTTAGTGGACAATTTGTGTTAAAATGTCTTTTTGTTCAAATAATCAGATCAGATTACTGATTATTGATGAAAACGGATAGCAATCGTTGGATAGATTAAAAAAATAAATAATCGAGATCTAAATCTAAATCTTATTTATTTGCATGTGAAATGTGAAGAATCTATAGTAACGAAAATAAAGTTAAAAAAACTTAGCTACAGCAGGGCCCCTGTAAACGGGTAAACACACTGAGGAAACGCAAGACTCTCTTCAGAAAGTAGACTGTATTGAATTCAGTAGTGCACTTGCTGAGGTGAGAGAAACGTAGGCTACTTTAGAAGCCAATTGCGTGCGTGCCGCCTGACCTTGCAGCTCGACTGGAAGAACACTGCAGGTCTAACATTTTGGAGAATATAAATTAACCTCTGCAATATGGACAGGGTCACCTTACTCAAATAAAGATAGGGCAAATTATCACATATTTTGTTTAGTTATATTCTTAAAAAGTTCCATATTCTTTGTTATTTTTATAATTAACAAACAGCCCTTATGTCGCCAAGTTTTGTTTATATTTAATTTCCTTCTTCATGTAGGCTAAACCAATCTGTCTGGGTGGTTGTTGTTTTTTCCCCCACATAATCTTATCATTTACGCCTTTGAAAGCAAATACTTAGAACAGACATTCGGCTACTGCAGGTTAACAATTAACTTAACGTTTCCTTCGTTCAAATGATGTCGTTTGTGTATCAAGCAGATTACGAATCAGATAATGGGCGCAAATATAACAGATAAACAGACATAAAAACCGGTTGTTTTCACGCCATAGTAAAGTGCAGTAAATGCAATACGAAAAGACCTAAGTAACACTATTAAACATCGCTGAGGGAGTGCTCGATACTACGAGTGACTCATGCGGTATTGGGAGCCGGGCGGCACTTTAATCGTAGCGGGAGACAGACTTTTTGAGCTTCGCCGCGCCTGAGAGCCGACTCTCGGTGCCAACAGTCCTGGCTCCAGCAATCAGCTGTCCCCGCCACCTGTCTCTGCGCCACATCAGCCCGGAGACGACCGAGCGCAGAGATCAGCACCAACGAAGCGGACAGCTGCGCGTTTCGGTGTCGCGGCCCACGAACCCCCCGTTGCGACGGACAGAGATGCTAGTTTTTGTTTCCAGTGTGAAACCAATTGACATCGCCTTCACTCTCCCCAAGGGACAAGGAATGCGCCAGATCGAGACATAACAAATACGCGTTTAAGCAAACGGCCTGAGTCTATTCCAAGAAAGAAAAAAAAAGAGAGTAGTATGCATAGGCCTACTCTATTGTCTGTAATGCAGTCTTTATCATTCAGTGAGACCTCTTTTCTTCCCCTGGTTTGGTAAAACAACATCTATAGCACTGGACTTTCTAATTGATTTTGATTTGCTCTCTTCTAATGAGACGATTCAGGCAATGCACCTGAGACCAAAGCAGCTTGGCGGTCATGTCTTATCAGCTCACTGGCACATTGGCTTTTCCCAGCGTGGAAAGCACTAATCCTTCCTATTGGGACACACACACACACACACACACACACACACACACACACACACACACACACACGGGCATACACACTCACATTCACACTCACACACATGCACACGCCACGCACAGGCACACACACGCACAAGCACACACAAACAAACAAACAAATACACACACAGGCACTAAGAGAGATATGCATATACAGGTTTACAAAATAGATAGAAGCCACACTGAGCCACAATTTGACCTTGAACTTACAGGCAACTGTCTTTCAACAATGCAAACAAAGGGAGAGAGAGAGAGAGAGAGAGAGAGAGAGAGAGAGAGAGAGAGAGAGAGAGAGAGAGAGATAACAAATACATATGGAGAGAGGAATACAACAAAACAGAAGGGCCAACTTTCTTTGTTGCAAATTATGAAATACAACAGAGCAGTCCAGTCAAGTTCAGAATTATTTGACTTAATGTGTAATGTGCCAAGTCAGTAAATTAATAAAATGGCAAAATATATTTTCCAGTTCAATTCTGACTAATCTTAATTGACATGAAGCGTCTCTTCAACCTGATTAAACACGGTATACGGGGTCCCTTACCTTGTGCGGTGGTAGCTGTCAGTCAACCGAGCGTTGGGAAGGCAGTAAATCTCCCCTCGCTGTCAGATGCACTTCCAGTGTGAAATCACAATGAACCGCTGTGACCACCATCCTGCCGTGACCACCTCCCCCTTCCCCAAAAACGCACTGCTTCCCCTGCTGCTGGGACGGGGGACGGGGGACGGGGGGGGATGGAGGGGGGCCCGGAGGGGGCCCCGGTGAGGCATCGCAGACCTAACCCCAGGGGACTCAGGCAATACGCCAGAGTCACAAAGAGCCACAGCGTCAGATATCGTTTCTGCACAAGGGGGCCAGATGCACAGAGATGGCGTGTAGAGGATATCACCTAAATATTTAATGACAAACATTAATATTACCCATTCTACAGAGAATGGGTATACTCATAAATTATGTATTGTCCATTATGTAATTCTGTAAAAGTTCTTGTGTTTGTTTATATTACTATTAATATTATTATTATCATTAGATTAGTAATAATATTAATTTTGTTCACATTCACAGTTGTCCGAGTCATGTGTGTTTACAATCCTGAAGACAAAGTATGAAGCGACATGGAAATGCAAGAAAAACTGCACATGATTTAGTTTTGTTGCAAATGATGAAAAATGACAGAGTGGTCAATTGAAATTCAGAATTATAGTAATACACATAATATATAAAACCAACACCATGAGGCATAAATGCAAATGTGTTGGGTTAGCCTGCAGAAGGGGGGGGGGGGGGTGCTCTGGCAGGATTGGGATGATTGGAAACAAAGGGAGCTCCACCCAATGCAATATCACTCAGCAGGAGAACCACAGTGAATCCTGTACAAACACACGCCATTCACAGCACGTCGATCAGACTCACAACTGCCCCCGTCCTGAGGAGGAACTCCGTTCACAAAAGGTGAGTATTTAAAATAATATTGGGTCTGTTCCATGGTTACCAACGTGGAATGTTCAATTCTCCAGAAATTCAGGATGCATTTGAGAATGAACCCGAATAAAAATGGCATACCAAGCACGCAAGCTGCAGGTCCAAGCCTGTGTCTGTAGCCAGAACCTTTATAACTGAAAGAAAACAGAGCCAAAATTGTTATATACCTGATTTTGTTGTTTCCAAAAAGGGGTGATATTGGACTCCAATGTTTTTCTGTTTCTGTTTCAATTGGCTTTTTTATTTTAGATTTACCAAGCAAAATAAAGAGGAAAAAAATACTAGAGAGAACATGCTCAGCAGCAGATCTTTGCGAAGAGTACCTGAGAGTTGTCCTGGAGGCATGCAGAGAGTAGTATCATCTGAGTGATGATAGGCTTTGTTAAAAGCACAATTCATCAGAGAGAATCCACGGTACTCCTGTGAGTCACCCATTCATAAAAAGGCGCGTACTTTCTGAAGCGTACGCTCCGAGAGAGGTATAATGGAAGCTCGTCGCACCTGAGCTGCAGTTGTGGACTTGTCTCACCAGACAGTACTGGCACCATCCGTTAGTCTGCCTGTGCTAGCCCCATAAATTACGTCTTTGTTCTCTGTTGTTATACGACAGTTAAAATACTTTAAATCAAAAGGCAAATTAATTAGTTTCATAAGATTTAGGGTCGGCAGGGCAGAAATGAGATTACGTGATGAGTGATTTGGCTTTGTTTACGACAGCATCTGCATCTACGGTGCATCCGGAAAGTATTCACAGCGTTTCACTTTTCCCACATTTTGTTATGTTACAGCCTTATTCCAAAATGGAATAAATTCATTTTTTTCCTCAAAATTCTACACACAACACCCCATAATGACAACATGAAAGAAGTTTTTTTGAATTTTTTGCAAATCTATTATAACCAAGAAATCACATGTACATAAGTATTCACAGCCTTTGCTCAATACTTTGTTGATGCACCTTTGGCAGCAATTACAGCCTCAAGTCTTTTTGAATATGATGCCACAAGCTTGGCACACCTATCTTTGGGCAGTTTCGCCCATTCCTCTTTGCAGCACCTCTCAAGCTCCATCAGGTTGGATGGGGAGCGTCGGTGCACAGCCATTTTCAGATCTCTCCAGAGATGTTCAATCGGATTCAAGTCTGGGCTCTGGCTGGGCCACTCAAGGACATCACAGAGTTGTCCTGAAGCCATTCCTTTGATATCTCGGCCGTGTGTCATTGTCCTGCTGAAAGATGAACCGTCGCCCCAGTCTGAGGTCAAGAGCGCTCTGGAGCAGGTTTTCATCCAGGATGTCTCTGTACATTGCTGCATTCATCTTTCCCTCAATCCTGACTAGTCTCCCAGTTCCTGCCGCTGAAAAACATCCCCACAGCATGATGCTGCCACCACCATGCTTCACTGTAGGGATGGTATTGGCCAGGTGATGAGCGGTGCCTGGTTTCCTCCAAACATCAGGCCTGATTGGTGGATTGCTGCAGAGATGGTTGTCCTTCTGGAAGGTTCTCCTCTCTCCACAGAGGAACGCTGGAGCTCTGACAGAGTGACCATCGCATTCTTGGTCACCTCCCTGACTAAGGCCCTACTCCCCCGATTGCTCAGTTTAGACGGGCGGCCAGCTCTAGGAAGAGTCCTGGTGGTTCCAGACTTCTTCCATTTACGGATGATGGAGGCCACTGTGCTCATTGGGACCTTCAAAGCAGCAGAAATTTTTCTGTATCCCAGATTTGTGCCTCGAGACAATCCTGTCTCGGAGGTCTACAGACAATTCCTTTGACTTCATCCTTGGTTTGTGCTCTGACATGCACTGTGAACTGTGGGACCTTATATAGACAGGAGTGTGCCTTTCCAAATCATGTCCAGTCAACTGAATTTACCACAGGTGGACTCCAATTAAGCTGTAGAAACATCTCAAGGTTGATCAGTGGAAACAGGATGCACCTGAGCTCAATTTTGAGCTTCATGGCAAAGGCTGTGAATACTTATGTACATGTGATTTCTTGGTTTTTTATTTTTAATAAATTTGCAAAAATCTCAAAAAAACTTTTTTCACGTTGTCATTATGGGGTATTGTGTGTAGAATTTGGAGGAAAAAAATGAATTTAATCAATTTTGGAATAAGGCTGTAACATAACAAAATGTGGAAAAAGTGAAGCGCTGTGAATACCGGATGCACTGTATTTTCTACACTCTTCACAAATGTTTAAATATCTTCCAGCCACCCAGCACCAATGCTATGCTGATGTGATCTTGAGGTGTTGCTGGGCCGTGATATTCATACTGTATGATTAGAGTAAAGCAGCCGAAACATTTTGATTAATTTTAGTGCACAGCTAGATCTTACAACCCTTTGTGTGCCAGTTCATGGGGCAGATACAGGAACACATTCAAGAGGATGAGTCCCATTCATCTCACTGCTCTGGTCCAGAAATAAGTTAAACTGCTCTCTTGGAACCAGAATTTTGAAAAACAAAAGACATTTATTTAACATAGCATCATATCCATGCACATATCTGTACAGCAGTCCAACAGAATACCCAGGGTCTGGAGAACCAGCTAGCAGCCATGAATATTACAGGAACATACTGGTGCCATGGTACAATGGGGACCAAATCAGACTCCAGGCACGATTCTTGTTCTCCATGCTTATTCCTTCATCCACAGTTTGGAATCAGTCCCTGTGTCTTTTGAATCTCCACTGTACCACCATCACAGTAACAAGGAGAACTGCAGCTGAACTTTGACCTCTCTGATGGGCTCAACAGCAACCTGGCAGCACAGGAGGAAGCGGTAATTGGAGGAAAGGCAGACCTCTTGCCGATAACAACTTGAATCCTGTACAGGGATACATAATGAGAAAAGATGTCAAGAGTGACTTTTTGAACTGGTGGCGTAGTGCACGTCTGGCTTCTCAGCTGTAGCTGTCCGACTCTCCCCACTGCCCAACGCGTTGACTGTAACATGGCCTCCATCCAAGCAGCGCTGGACGCTGTTCACATGCTGGTGAGGCAGGAATTAGCCCGCGACAGTTCTTACAGACGAGGTAACAGACTGGAAGGTCACGGAGGGGAGGGGGGTTGTTCAGTTCGGGCCAGCAGCTGGAGCCTTGGCAGAGGCTCTCCAGCCGTGCTTATTTTTGTGTGCTTAAGAGCACATCGCCCCGCTCGCTGAAACAACACCGGCGCTCAGCTGGAGAGGGGAATGTTGTCCGCGGCATCGCACGGCTTCGTTGGACGGGTGGCGCTGCGGGTTCTGATCCCCCTCATATTGCTGGACCTCGGGACGCCCGCGGCCCACAACTGCGCCGGCTCCCCGCGTCGACGTCAGAAACTGAATTTCGAGCCGCCTCCGTTTGAACACAACTGAGCCGTGACGGCCTGTGGAATCCCAGCGGCCTGCTCCAACAGATGCGGCCTACACAAGCTGGCAGGGTGACGCAGCGCTCTAAGCATCTCAAGAATGGTACGTGGATCTAAACCAACAGCCCCCGGGGGCTAGCCATGGGAACGTCTGGGGCCTCCTCGATAAACAACAGGCCCCCGGCTCCGCGGGAGATGGAGATAGCGAGGAGAAAACGGGTCCCGTTCCAGCCGGGCTGTTTGAAGGCGGGTGCGACCAGGCTAGCCGCCGTGCGCTTGGAGCGGCGCTGACGCTAAATGTTTACGCGCCGCGGCGTCGAGCGATGTGTGCTCTGCTCGTAGGGCCGGCCCGACCCCCTCCGGGGCCTCTGTGCCGCACGTGCACCCTGCTTCCAGTCGCGGCACGTTGCCTTCTGTGACTCAATCTGGGGTTTAATCAGGGAGCACATCGAAACCGCGGCCCTCACGTGAAAGCTAGTCCAGCTCTGTACTTCTGACAAATGTCCAACGGCAATCATCATTTTAACCTGTACAAACTATAAAGAACATTTTAATCTATGCAAACTATAAAAGCCCTTCTGAAACAATAAAAAAAATGTAATAATCTATAGGAAAAAAGGTACAGTAACCAGCAGTAGGAGACATAATATAGGCATAGTAGGCAATATAATCTATCAAGCCCCATTGCAATAATTACCTTAATTCGGCACAATATATGTCTAGGGCCGTAAATTGACATGTTATTAGGAAGACTGAAGGCTTTCAGAGGCTCTGGTATGCTGTTTTTGAAGGATGGGAACTGACGAATAAAGGAACATGACCCCTGGGGTCAGGAAAATCTATTTCCTAAGCGTTTCCCTCCAATCCGTACGAGGGAAAAACACAGGCATGTGAGGTTATCCATTACCTTCATGACTTACACACGCCAGGACACATTCAAACCAAATGAGTGCGCTTCCAACTGCCAACATATTTCACCATTAATGTTGTTATATTTTGTTGTTATATTATTATTATTATTAGTAGTAGTAGTAGTAGTAGTAGTAGCAGTAGTAGTAGTCATTATTATTATTATGAATTATTATTATTAATTATTCATTATAATATGTAGTATTATTAGTCTATGATGATTCTTTTTTGTATTATTTAATACAATGTATTGTTTTTCTGAAACGAATGTGCCATCTTTCAGATAGCATATAGAAATAAGCTGTCAAGAAAATAAATTTACACAGGTTGTTATTCCCAGTGCCGATTCACAAAGCAATAACAATAGCTACAAAAAGACTATTATCACCATCATCACAATAATATTATAGCAGTATTTGTCATTTAGATAACATAGCTTCAATATATTTTATTTTCACCCATCCTAGTTACTCAGTGAGCAGCCACAGTGCAGCGCCCAGGGACCAACTCCAGTTCTGAGGCCAGTGCCTTCGTCAAGGGCAACAGCAGGAGTATGGCTAAACTCACATGCATGTCTTTCAGTGTGGGAGGAAACCGGAGTACCCGGAGTAAACTCACACGACGACGAGGGGGAGAACGTGCAAACTCCACACAGAGAGGGTTAGGGTTAGGGCCAGTAGGGATTCAAACCAAGAACCTCCCACTTGCCAGGCAACAGTGCTAACCACAGACTAGTAAAGCTGCAGACTTGGCAAAACCGTTTGACTGTTTCTGTTTAAACTGCTAAATGAACGCACTTTGTGGTTCTAATTTGCATTATGTACTTAAGAATGGAGCGAGTTCAGATCATATTTACTTTAAATAAATAAATAAATAAATAAATAAATAAATAAATAAATAAATAGCCAACTAATTATAAATTACCCACTTCATTGATTGGTTTGCAAGCATGCAATTTCCCTATAGTTGTTTGGTGTAGAACATTAGCTTACGTAATGGTTATGTTTTTATGATTGTTTAGTATTTTCTGCCTTGTGTACTATATCTGTTTAAATTATTTTATGAAATTACATACAATAGCTACTGCATCAACAAGGCAGCCAATTGCACAAGACTGATTCGTATTTGTGGACATTGACCAGTGCGATGGTGTGCTTGTGTGTAAGACGAGGTCATGTAAGGACATGAAAACTATCGCACACTGCAAACGAAAGTCGCAGAACTACACTCGGGTAAGTTCCCGAAACACAGCAGGATGTGGGAATCCTGGACTGCACAGTATGGAACCCTGTCAACATACATGCATTAGAAGTAGACAATAGGCTACAGAGCCATACAGCAACCAATGTTATTTTAGCGAAAATTACGAAGAAACCCAGTTCACTAAAATTAAAGTGTCTATGTATTCAACACCAAATAACGCACCAGATTAGTGTGTTATACATCTACCCCTCTACCTACTCAAAGCAAATAAAACACATTTTATATATTTTAGAGTTCAACATCTTCCTGTTTTAACATAACCTTGACCCTTCTCCTACCCCACGGACATTGTTAAGTGTAATGGAACTGAGATTATTCTTATTAGCACGGTCATATGCGTATCCTTATGTTGCTCACATATTACATAAACTCGAGACCTTACAAAGGTACTGGGATCAGTGAAACTTGCTACACACTGCCCCCAAGTGGTAACAACATGAATTGAATTTGCACTGCATAATATTTTTGTCTAATTCCGTCAGTGTTCTGGCCTAATTCTGTCAGTATTTAGCTCACCAGATGCCAGAGGTGAGAGCGAGTCTGCCGTGAATACATCTTTAAATAAATCCTGTGCTGAGAAAATCAATGACCTATGGTTATCGCAAGGAGCATTAACTTGAGGAGGGCAGGAAAACATCTTTGACTGATCTTCATCTGACACAAATGAACAAGCCATTCTGTAAGTGGGGGCAGGGGGCAGTGATCAGGGGGACACATCGCAGAGTGTATCGACCAGACCGAGACACATTACACCGATGAGGGACCTTCACTCAAACGATGCCTTTTCCACTGGACTTTCCTACCTTTTTTCCAGTTATATTAATTCAACTGCCTATATGCATCTGAGTGCATGTACATCACACTATTTATGGAACTGTTGTTCTGACGAGACCACGTGTCACAGTCCATAGGGCACTTCACTGCTGTCAATGTTTATACGAACGCGGCTGCGGATTGGATTCCCCCCATGGCAATTAGCGTTCTGTAACCCTCTCCGCTTTCCGCCTGTCTGACTAGAGTGGAAAAAAATCCATCAGGAGGATGGACTGTGCTTTCTCTCCTTCTTAAGAAAAATAACTTCTTCTTTTTTTTTAAACAAGCAAACAAAAACAAAGAAATAAAGCTCTAAAAAGGGCAAATGACACTGGCCGTTTGAGAGGAAATCGTGCGGTGATTATGTCACATGGACACTTCATGCTGTATCAAAGCAACAGGACCCCGGTGCGGGAGCAACAAAGCCCCGCTCTCGGCAACAGCAGGAGGCGGCAGTGCGCCCTTCTCGGGCTGAAAAGACGCTATTGAAATCCAGTAAAACCACTCGGCAAGTGCAAACCAACACAGAGGGCTCTAGCATATACCCCACAGCCACACGGTTTACTGCGGCTTATATCGATGTCTTTGTGAGCTAGTCGCTTATGCATAGACCCATCAATTATTCATCCTTACTCATGTTTGCAAATCTGAGGCAACAGAGGTTAATATTGTGTAGCATGTGAGAATATTTTTAGCAGTACTGATGCCATCCATTCGAGAATTCTATACATTATATACATTTTACATGCTAAGATTCTTCGTTCTAGAATATTCTTCGGCTGACCCTTTACAGTGGTCTATTGCCCCTTCATTAGAGGGTAGGCTATGTGTTTGCTAGAGCAATAACCGTGTCTCAGACTTTGACGGTTTGCAAAGATTCCACTGAAATCTGCTTTATTGGTGTCAGCAGAATCTGGCCTAAATGCTGCACTCTTTTAGCTATAGAACCTGTCTACATTGGCTGAGTACATATTAGAGAAGACACTTTTGAATATGAATGTCCGCCAGGGTCCGCGGAAGATGTTTTTGCACAGAGAACATACAAATAGGTATACAGCACCAGCGTTTCTGTTTTTATGTATAGAATTATATAAATTATTTTCAAACATCTCACGCCCTCAAACGGCCTTCCACGACAATGCCAACAGAATTAGAACAAGAGTCTAAACGCCGTAACTATTCGCATAAAACCGCAGAGGTATACGCTAGCGGTCAAACTGTATTTGCATGTTGTAGATATCTACACAGAACAGTGGAACAAGAGGCCTCCCAATTGTGTATCACAATAATTACGCGTGTAATCTCCTGCCAAACCACAGATATCCCATGGGGATGTTTCCAAGTGTGCTACATTTCCTCATTAAAGATCAAGTCGCAACAGACGAACAGGCGACGGCAGGCAGTTATGGATGCATTGAACATTAATGACAATTGTACAGATAAAGAATAATCGTCTGACTCGCCTTTGTCCTTTGAAGGTATGGACACCTAATTTAGCTTCAGAAGCGCTACTTGCCAGTGTGCACACAAAGGAGTACCTGGATAACTTTATAAACGTGAAGATCGAAGAAAATGATCAGTAGAGGGCTGGTTTTCCCTGGATTGACGGCACTGCGCACTGCTGTCGATATGCATCAGGTGTGTGCACAGGTGTCAATCGTCTAATGGGGGTCTGACGCCCTGCTGATATTCCCCGCTTTCGAAGTAACATAATTTATTTATTTTATCTGCGAAGGACAGTGTGATAACTTGTTTGTATATGAATATACAGTGAACTCCATAATGGTTAGGAAAATACGTAATATTACAGCATCCAAAAGGAAAGTGAGAAGAGAAACCGTGTTTATAGTGACGTTTTCCGGTCAAAAAACGCCACGATTAGTCTACAGCTTTTTGCTCCTCCATCATCAAATTCTGCGCGTGGATGTTATCTTTAAATATGGACATATCTTAAAATTTCCAAGTTTTATTTTGGAATTGAATAAGGAAACATTTTAATGTGTGGCTCAGCTCTTCCCCTTCTCAGAAGAATGTGTGTGTGTGTTTGTTTTTAACCCAAACCTGACATAGGTTTGCTCTTTTGTCACATCACGGGGAGATGGCACAGCCTACATTTTCAGAGAGGAGCCAGATGTTTTCACCTTCTCTGTGCATTGTGGGAAGCAGCAGTGACCTTGACGTTACCGTGAAAGAGGCGGTGGAGGATAAAGAGTATCTTGCTGCGGATTCATAGCGTGACATCAATCCATTTATGTGCATTCATAGCAAGCCTGAGTTGTCACAGAAGTGAAAATGCATGGTTAAATAAATATTAAAACTCAAACTCAAAATGTTACTTTGTGAAAATTATCCCCAAGTAATGGACATTGGCTGATGCAACAAAGTCAATGGAAATCCAATAGTGTAATTACAGCCTATTCTGATCACACAGGATAACTAGATTGAGGTCTGCCCTTACTGTCTGGATTACTGTCTTGAGCACGTCACCATTTCTAAATGAAAGCTAAGATCAGCCCGCTTAAGATGAAATAGACTTTGGCTTGAGCATTACATCCAGGCTGCGGTATATTTACAAGGTTTATTTCAAAGAAATCTGTCTGAAGACATCATTGACCTCACACCGGCTGTTTCTTGTTTTCAATGCATCCTGCTGCGGTCAAGGTAACCTTGATTAAGGCTTGATTGTGCACTCTATTATGGAGCGGTTGAGACTCACTTGCCCTGGATGCTGAAGAGTTTCCGGCCAGATTTAGCGCCCTCTGACGCAAGTGTCGATCGTCACCGGGAAGATGAACATGGGAGACTTTGCCTAACAAGGTAAAGTCTGTTAAAGGCTTCGTGGATACATTTCGTGATGTTCAAATTAGTTGGTGTGTCTGGGTTTGTTTTTGTAGGGCTGTATCTGAGACTTGTATGTGATCGATATTGTAGTAAAGAGTGGCACACCAGCTGCTACAGTGATTGGGGGAGGGTACTCCAGAGATATTGACGGTCTGGCAATCAGGCACTCCACATAGTGCATAGTCCACAGGCTGCAACACAGGTAAGAGCTCAACAAATGTTGAGTCACTGAAATATGCTGCTTGTTAAACACGTTGAATTACTATATAGTTCAATAAGTTTGTTCTCAATACTAAAATGTTCGCTTATTGTTAATATTTTTTGGTAATTTCAAGTTATATTTGAATACATTTTTGTTTTCACCTTTCATAGGTCTGGAAACAGTGGGGAATGTAATTACAAGTCATATACTATTTTCGTTCTCCACAAAAACAAAGGGAGTTAGTTTAATTAAATGGAACATTATTACTATACTGTGAACTATTAGTACAGCTATGTGAACATAGAATATATATATTAAAATCTTGTAACATTTTTCAGAGCATCCGATTTTTGTTTTTTAAGTTTTAACCATCCAATGTATTTTTCTGAACTGTATGTCTGCAGGCCTGAATCAAGACTGTTATTCATATCACATTGCACCATGGGAGTTTGAGTCACGTCAAAACAAAAACCTAATTGGGAATGTAAAATGAGTTTTATTTATGTTTTAAGAAGTTTTATTCACACGTCTCCCATTGGAATGACCAATCACATTGTAGTGCTTTTCCATCACAGCGACGTCCATCTGCACAGGCTTCTTTTCCACTCTGCAGTCCGGCAGCTGAGCAGTGTGGCAGTTACACCACTATCCAGCGCAGGCTGACTGCGAACGGTGCGGCAGTTACACCACTATCCAGCGCAGGCTGACTGCGGACAGTGCGGCAGTTACACCACTATCCAGCGCAGGCTGACTGCGGACAGTGCGGCAGTTACACCACTATCCAGCGCAGGCTGACTGCGGACAGTGCGGCAGTTACACCACTATCCAGCGCAGGCTGACTGTGGACAGTGCAGCCAGCCTGGTGCACGAGTTGCTGCTGTGCAATGGGGTGGGGGACCCCCATGGATTTTAAACCCTCCCGTCCTACTCTGCGCTACTGTACAGCCAGACACACTTCTCCCTGCGGGCCTGTGGGCCACAGTCAGGGCCCCTGTGGGCCACAGTGAGGGCCCCTGTGGGCCACAGTCAGGGCCCCTGTGGGCAACAGTCAGGGCCCCTGTGGGCAACAGTCAGGGCCCCTGTGTGAGGCATCGCTTCACTGAGAGCCTGGGCTTTAGCTGGATTCCAAGAACAAGCAGAAAGTCATTAGTACTGCTTTCTGAACTTACTCCCAGGCTGAACTGACCTTTTACCTAAGGGTGGTGGCAACTGCAAACTCTTTTAGTGCCCTTCCCCATTTCAACTTTCTTCATGAATACCCCACCCCCCGCCTCCAGAAAGCACCTTCAGGGCGAGAAAGGTTTAGATCCCTGCTGTAGCAAAGTGAGAAGCAGCCCTTTTCTGTCTACTGGCTGTATTCTACAACGTTTTTGACACATCTACCTTTCTGAAAGGTAAATGCATTAATTTGGCACTTCTTAATAACGCATCTTGAGAAATGTGAGTAACATGCAAACATAGTCTGTGACATGCTATGCACTTGGTGCCCATTTGGGTCACATACTGCTTTTACAAGTGAAAAAGCTGTCCACGCAATCATCCTGTGGCTATTGCACTATGCAATTCAAATAACTAGCTATTCCAGAAAGTTCTGTTTTAGCAGCAGGGGATGTATTTAGCTCCTAGCACTAGTTTTTGCATGCTTCTGTATATCGTTTCACCCAATTCAATCTGAGGTGTATTCCTCCTGCCAAGATATTTCCATTTTCATTTGAATTAATCTCCTTTCTAACAAATAACTGCTGTGTTATCACTGACAGAGCATGGAATCCATGTTAAAATAATTTCTGGTATTCAGATCAGATCCACTGAAAAAGTGCACACTACCAGAGATCTGCTTAGAGGTTGTGTGTTTGCTGTAGCCTAACACGTCTAAGAAATAAGTCTAATAAATACCTAATAAAATGATCACCGAGTGTATATTCTGTTCTGCAAATATCTGGAGTGTCATTTTGAACTAGAGGCTGTGCAGTGTACTTCAGCTAAATTATGACTGTAAAACACCAGTCTAGGGTTTGTGCCTTTGATTGAAGCCCAAGGGTTTCTAATCACAGGGCAAGCCCTGACATTGTGGAGAAATAATATTGAAAATATGGATCAAAAGTGGTATTTTCACTTTTGGCTTCAAGTCAACCTGGTTGATGTTGCACGGTTACGCAGCCACTGTTGTACAACACAGCAGCACTGAAGTGAACACAGAAGAGCTCCACATTTTATGACACTGTGACATCACGGGATTTATTCTACAAACCAATTCAGCCACGCGTCAGTGTAGATCCTTTCCAAGAACAAAATGTATTTATTTAGTGTAACAGACACAGACTAAAATAAATAAAAGCAGATCAACAGGTAAAACATTAGAAAGGTAAAATGGCAACAATATCTGAGGAAAGTGATCCTGTCAACACTTTTATTTAAAATCAAATTTAAAAAAAAGCTAAAAGCACAAGTGGTTCTCAGGGTAAATCACTTCTACACACGAATGCAACAGGAGGTTACAGCAGCTTTCACACCAACACTGATTTCACATCTGCACAGTGTACAGTAGCACAGAGAAAATTATTCAAGTTTTTGGAGTGAAGACTCAACGTGCAACACTTCTGAGGTTTCACTAGCAGTGACGCGCCCAACAAACGATGTAGTTCTGAGACGTGGCCGCCGATTTGAAAACACAACAAACTGTCAGACTAAAACACAAGTCAAACACAGAATATATTAACAGTTCTCTCAAATATATATTCATATATCATCTTTGAAGCAATTGCTTTCTTGATTGCTCGTATTGCTTAGCACGGAGCAATTATGTGCAACTTTTCGATTTCACGTTTTCAGATCGTGGGCAGCTGTTGCATATGACACAAACACTGCTTTACTACAGCAACACATTTGGCTCTACTCCACAGTGCCTAAGAGGATGACAGCCGTGGACACTCCATAGTGTGTAAGGGACACCATCTGGACTGGTTCTCTTTGGCTAAAAGCAAAAGTTGGATTAAAAGTAAAAATGTGCATGGGGACAATTACAAAAGGTAATTTAAACCACCGACTGTAGTGGCATCATTGAACACTATTTTTTAAAAATACAGAGAATTACAAAGCAGAAACCTACAGTAAATGTGTTAAAAATCTCCAAAGTAAGGACTGCTGATGACAGTCCTCGTGGCAGTAACAGTTACCCAACAAAGGCAGCTTGATCATTTCCAGTAAAACAACAATAAAAATAAAAAAAACATTAAAATCCTAGGAGAAATGGTAAACGTGAATTTAAAACGCGCTGGTCTACCAGGGAGTGCCGCGGGCTCAGATCTTCCAGACCTGGACCTTCTCGGCCACCACACACCAGTTGGAGTGGTCCAGGCAGCTCTGCAGCACGTGGAGCTCCTCCACGTGGTTCTGGATCAGGTCCAGGAGCTCGCCTTCCCTGAAGACGTGGTAGTACCGCAGGCAGGAGTCCTCCGGCTTCTCCCGGTCCCAGCGGCTCAGCTGGACGTCCTGGAGGCTCTCTGAGCTGGCCTGTCTCTGCGGGGCCGGCCCCCGGGCCCCTGGGCCCGCCTCCCCGGGCCCCGGCCCCTCCGGCCCCTCCCGCTGGTGCGTGACCAGGTCGGGCAGCGGCACGGAGCTGCAGCCGCCCACGATGGCCCCGAACACGGGCTTCCCCTGGGGCGTGTCCCCGGCGCCCGGCAGCGGGTCGGCCGGGCCGAACACGTCGTCCTCCGAGCCGTGCGCCGAGCAGGAGGAGAAGATGCTGGAGAACTGGCGGATGAGCCCCGCTCCCCGCGCCCGCCCGCGGGCCCCCGGCCCGGCGCGGGGCCCGGTCGGCTCCCGGCCGGGCGGCTTGGGCGCGGCCAGGCTGCTGAAGTCCAGCACCGAGTCCAGGGAGCGGGAGAAGAACCAGCGCTGGTCCTTGGGGGAGCGCGGGCCCTCGGCCCCGGCCGGGCCCTCGTCCTCCTCCGCCATGGACGACGTGCTCTTCGCCTTGCGGTGCTCCTCGTCGGGGGCGCCGCCCGACCCCCACCTCCGCCCGCCGGCGGGGGACGAGGGCGGGTTGGGGTTCCAGGGGATGAAGACGTCCTGCTTCTCGAACTTGCGCCTCTTCTGCTCCATGGCCCACACGTAGACCATGAGGCGGCCGCCCACCCGCAGGACCCGGGCCATCTCCCTCAGCGCCCGGACCCGGCGCTCTTTAGTGGACAGGTGGTGAATGACTAAGGGATGAGAGAAAAAAAGGGAAATTTCAATTGAAAACCTTGATCGGTTTGCAGTTTGGGATGTTTTATGAATATAACCACATGAATGACAAAATCATTAAACACTCCTGAATAAAATCGAAATGCGTAACTGCTAAAGGAATCGACGCAAGGAAAAAAGCTTGCACACACAAACACTTTCCTGATGGAAGGCAAATTATTCACACCATCAAAAATCACTGTCAACATTAGTATTGGATTTCAGCGAGAAAGTGCCTTTCAGACTTCAAGAGGGCTAGTTTCCTCATTATATATTAATTTTCTGCATGCATGGAGTAGAGATCTTTTCAAGCAAAGAGGACTTGGGATAGCATTTGGCAAAATGTTTTTGTTGCCTCGTAAATTCCCAAACATCAAATAATTAATTTAAATCTTACTCAGAGGAAATGAAGCTCTCTCCCCCCCCAAACTGCTGTTTCTCGACTCAAACCGGAACCTTTATGCATACATTCTGGGATTGCAGAGGTTAAGCAATTGTGGCTTCAGGTTTCTCGAACTCGATCCCATGTACTCAGAGTATAATGCTTTTAAATGATGACTCCACTCTTGGCCTTGTGCAGCATCAGTCTGGCTAGCTGGACTCACAGTAGCCAAAAAAGTTCTCGCAATGAGGTGGAAGCCACCACACTTACCTTATAAGATCCATTGGATTTGCGCGTTCTTGACATTATTCATACGGAGTTGTCTACTGCTCGGACACGGGGCACCAGAGGGTGTTTGTGTGGACAGAGAGACGGAAGTACTGGCGTGGAAAGCAGCCGTTTTCACCTGAGCTGAACTAATTTAAATGTCTCACTTTTATATTCTCATATACAGACCTTTGTCATTACACTGTGGGGAGAGTGGGGTAGGCAGTTCGGTGTAGACTTGTTATGGGATGGGGATTAGGGAGGCAATTAGTTTCCGTTGTTGTTGTTATTATTACCATTATTTAATAGTTGTATATTTTTATTCTGTTTTCCATATTCTTTATTTGTATTGCATCTTCTTTAAATATAATTTCTGTACTTCTATGCTTATTTCCCATATCCCTGTCTCATCAATAAGAAAAAAAGAAAAAAAAGAATTGATCACAAAAAAGAAAGGGCCCAGGATTTTAAATTACAATGGGGGGGGGGGGGTTGCATCTGCACTGTGCAAAACCCACCTTGTGGGGGGTCAAAGGACATTTCCCTGACAACTCCAGGCAGGAAGAGTCCTACTGGAACTGGAATGGCCCATGTCGCATACTGCTGAATATGGACAATACCCAAGATGCTCCCTCCGTTGCCCGGTGACCCAAATCCCTCGGCAACACACGCCCACTGCTCAGGGGTTAGGGATAGCTTTTTGTTGGTAACCTGGTAACCTGCCCAGTTTTTTTATCACTCAATCCGTTAATAAAGATATTTGGACCGTATTATCTCTTGGACTGTGAGCAAATGACTGTGACAAGCAGTAAATTGACGCTCAATAGCCCTGTGGCAGCCAAACACACAGGCGGGAGGACTGGCACTGGGGAAATTATTAACGCGCATCTCGAGTCAAAGTCACCAACTCTAAACAAACCAATGGATTCATTTCGTGCACAACCTCCCATTATCTAGCCTGCAGTTTCCGCTCTGTAGTAACCAATGAGGGAGGCACAGATTCCGCTCTGTAGTAACCAATGAGGGAGGCACAGATTCCGCTCTGTAGTAACCAATGAGGGAGGCACAGATTTCGCGCTGTAGTAACCAATGAGGGAGGCACAGATTCCGCTCTGTAGTAACCAATGAGGGAGGCACAGATTCCACTCTGTAGTAACCAATGAGGGAGGCACAGATTCCGCTCTGTAGTAACCAATGAGGGAGGCACAGATTCCGCGCTGTAGTAACCAATGAGGGAGGCACAGATTCCGCTCTGTAGTAACCAATGAGGGAGGCACAGATTCCACTCTGTAGTAACCAATGAGGGAGGCACAGATTCCGCTCTGTAGTAACCAATGAGGGAGGGACAGATTCCGCTCTGTAGTAACCAATGAGGGAGGCACAGATTCCGCTCTGTAGTAACCAATGAGGGAGGGACAGATTCCGCTCTGTAGTAACCAATGAGGGAGGCACAGATTCCGCTCTGTAGTAACCAATGAGGGAGGGACAGATTCCGCTCTGTAGTAACCAATGAGGGAGGGACAGATTCCAACCCAGGAGGTTTCTACAGAAACAAGGCCACAGGAAAAAGGGGCAGTCCTCACTGACGCTGAGACTAATTCCTAAATGCATTTTGGATAGTGAATACATGCGTGTGGCCAGCCATCTGTTGTGCGCAAGTGTGTGAGCAGATGGGTGGCACCACATGAACTCGCACACGCGTGTCGGTAGAAGGAAGAGACCGCATAAAGCTGTACACGCGTGCGAGATGCAGGAGACTGCATATACTCGCACGTGTACGCCAGCAGATGGAAAAGACCAGAAGCACACGCACACGTGTGTGATCGAACAGGAGACCACATGCGCTGAAACGCGCGCGACTGGACAGGAGAGACGGCACGAAACCCCGCAGTGTGAGTGTGTGCCACGTGTTGTGTTCGCTGCTTCGCCAGAGTGAAGCGCTGCAGGGGGCAGCAGCTCCGCGTAAACACCACCGCGCTGACGTTAGCAACCCAGCGGGGGGACTCTGGGACGCGCGCTCAGAGACGGGGACAGGGGGCGCTCAGAGACGGGGACAGGGCGGGGGCGTACCTGCGATGCACAGGGCGGGGGGGGTACCTGTGACGGACAGGGCGGGGGGCGTACGTGCGATGCACAGGGCGGGGGGCGTACCTGCGACGGACAGGGCGGGGGACGTACCTGCGATGCACAGGACGGGGGCGTACCTGCGATGCACAGGGCGGGGGCGTACCTGCGATGGACAGGGTGGGGGGCGTACCTGTGACGGACAGGGCGGGGGGCGTACCTGCGATGCACAGGGCGGGGGTGTACCTGCGATGGACAGGGCGGGGGGCATACCTGCGATGGACAGGGCGGGGGGTGGCGTACCTGCGATGGACAGGGCGGGGGGTGGAGTACCTGCAATGGACAGGACGGGGGGCGTACCTGCGATGGACAGGACGGGGGGCGTACCTGCGATGGACAGGACGGGGGGCGTACCTGCGATGGACAGGACGGGGGGCGTACCAGCGATGGACAGGACGGGGGGCGTACCTGCGATGGACAGGGCGGGGGGGGGGGGCGTACCTGCGATGGACAGGGCGGGGGGGGGTGCGTACCTGCGATGGACAGGGCGGGGGGGGGGGCGTACCTGCGATGGACAGGACGGGGGGGCGTACCTGCGATGGACAGGGCGGGGGGGGGGGGGGGGCGTACCTGCGATGGACAGGACGGGGGGCGTACCTGCGATGGACAGGACGGGGGGCGTACCTGCGATGGACAGGACGGGGGGCGTACCTGCGATGGACAGGACGGGGGGCGTACCTGCGATGGACAGGACGGGGGGCGTACCTGCGATGGACAGGACGGGGGGCGTACCTGCGATGGACAGGACGGGGGGCGTACCTGCGATGGACAGGACGGGGGGCGTACCTGCGATGGACAGGACGGGGGGCGTACCTGCGATGGACAGGACGGGGGGCGTACCTGCGATGGACAGGACGGGGGGCCTACCTGCGATGGACAGGACGGG
Organism: Conger conger; assembly: GCF_963514075.1. Taxonomy (NCBI): domain Eukaryota; kingdom Metazoa; phylum Chordata; class Actinopteri; order Anguilliformes; family Congridae; genus Conger; species Conger conger. The sequence goes on from NC_083772.1 coordinate 9,578,549, forward strand.
GGGCCTACCTGCGATGGACAGGACGGCGTCGAAGCAGCCATGTCTGTAGGGCAGCCGCAGCCCGTCGCACACCTGCACCTCGTAGCCGCGCCCGCGGGCGGTGTCCACCAGGGGGCGGCACACGTCGCTGCCCAGCTTGAACACGTCCCCGTTGATGCCCAGGTACTTGCCATTGCCACAGCCTGTAAGGACGACGGTCAGTTCGTTCACTACATTGCATGTTATTTGGCTGACGCTTTCATCCGAAGCCACTTACAGTTGATTAGACCAAGAAGGAGACGACAATAAGGGCCTTGCTAAAGGGCCCAACGGCTGTGCAGATCTTATTGTGGCTACACCGGGGACCGAACCACTGACCTTGCAGGTCCCAGTCATGTACCTTAACCACTACGCTACAGGCTGCCCATACTTCAACTAAAGCCCCCTCAAGGAACAGTCATGGTGAAGAATTCATTTCATTACAATGCAGAGCATGATCCTCAGTGCGCCCATATTCTACCTCTGAAAAGGAAATGCTGATCACCAGCTAGAAAGGATTGGCAGTTCATCTGCTGCAAATCCCTACCTCCCGTTAAACGGCATGCAATTCCTGGAATGGTTATGTGATGTCTGCCGTCTGCGTGATTGACTTTATCTGTGAATCTGGCGGCAGATTAAATGTGTCAGGACTCGCAGCGGAGAATGTGTGCGTTACTGACGGCACCCGGCGCCATAAAGCAAGATTTGTTATTCAAATGAGCAGGGCTGAAACTCAGCAGCGGCGGGGAACTGCTTTAGGGCGTGTGTGTGTGTGTGTGTGTGTGTGTGTGTGTGTGTGTGTGTGTGTGTGTGTGTGTGTGTGTGTGTGTGTGGAATAATGCATTCACACCTCTCCAGGCTAACTGAGGAGTGAGAAACAACACCGTCAGGAACTGAAAACGCTCGAGGTGAGCACTGCTCTGCTCTCTCTGAACAAGAAGGAAGAACAAAGACGGTTTTATTTAACATGGTGGACACTGCAGGGTGGTCCACTGAGAACACACACACACTTTCTCTCTCTATCTCCTGCTCTGCTTCATAATATAACTGCACTGAGAACAAACACCTATAATAGCTTTGTGGATACAGGAAAGCGCACAGGAGTCAGTAAGCAGAAGTGAGAGAGAGAGAGACACTGGTAAAACCACAGCGTACTGCAGAACACATGGTGTGGTGTGGAAGTACTGACCGGGTGAGTACAGCAGGGCAGTGTGGAAGAGAACTACAGGAGGAAATGGCAGACTGGGATCTAAAGAGTGAGGACTACTTTTAGGAGAAAGGAGCAGCACCAAACCCTTCTCAGAACTATAGGAATATAGGGCACGAGGCTGGACGGAAGGCCAGGGTATGGCTGAACACACAGGGCGGGGAGAACCCCGTTTTGGGGACACGAGGGAGCACTGTGGGGTGTGGAGGGGAGGGAGGGAGGAAGGAGGAGGGGGGAGGCCACGTACCCACGTCCGCGACGATGCTCCCCGGCTCCTGGTCCTGCAGGAACTGCCGCACCTTGGGCCAGGCCTTGTAGCGGCTGTCGTTGAAGTAGGGCGCGATCTTCTCATAGACGCTGTGCACGTGGTCCCTCTCCAGCTGGCTGGCAGCGTCCTCCATAGCTGGCCCCAGCCCGCTTCATACAGCAGCCGCGCACCAACTCAGCACTGCAACCCAACAACAGCACCTCAGCCCAACAACAGCACAACCCAACAACAGCACCTCAGCCCAACAACAGCACAACCCAACAACAGCACCGCAACCCAACAACAGCACAACCCAACAGCAGCACCTCAGCACCGCAACCCAACAACAGCACAACCCAACAGCAGCACCGCAACCCAACAACAGCACAACCCAACAGCAGCACCTCAGCACCGCAACCCAACAGCAATGAGCTCAGAATTCAAAGTCAGTGTTCTAGAATTCTAGAAGCATTAGAATGTTCAGTGAAGTACATTCTAATCACATATTTTTGATCTTAGAACCTAAAGGGTTTCAAAAATTCATTTTCTTCAGGAAAGTAAGCGACAAGGATTTTAATCGTATTTGTGATCTCACACCGTAAAGGGTTAATAATAATAATCATCATCATCATCATCATCATCATCATCCTTGTCAGTCATCTATATCATCTATTAATTTTCCTTTCCTTAGCATGTTTAAAAGCTTTTACTGGAAAATATTGCCGATTGTTTTATTCTCTGCATTTAAACTTTTTCCAATGGAAATTTACACTTCAAGGTAAAACAGCCTCACTACAGTTCAGTGAAAGATGATAGGCGAACGCTTTAAATGAACGAACAGGTGCTGAGGTCAGGATTGGTCAGAACAGAAGGGGGTTGGGGGGATTAAATAGGAGCTAAAATTCCCATCATGCAGGCCACTTAAATAGCCGGTGAAACAGCGAGTCCATTAATTACACATCTGGCCTCAGGTACCCCATCATTAACAGCTGCCATGGCAACAGCAACAAAACAACGAGGGGAGGTTACCTGGCCACAGCCTGCCCGTAGCTGGCCGTTACTGGCCTTAATGAACGCTGCGGAGTTAGGAGACTCCTCGCTTGTCCAACGACACCAACCTCCCTCTCTCAAGGTCCTCTCCAGGTGGCTCCAATGAACCAGCTAGCTGGGAGGGGGTGCACCTTCTTACCCAATGAGATAGAACTCTCTTGCTGCTCCCTATTGCGTCCTTATTGTAATGCATAGAGCCACTTTCCTAGCAACACGGTTATTATAATGTACAACATTAGGCAGTAATTGCCAGTTCACGACAAATTACAGGGGTTCGCACACACGCCTTGCCTGTCAGAGCATCCTTTAGGCGACAGTGTTTGTCTGCGAGGAAATCATTACGGAGTATTTGTTTCTCGTGACAATACTAGGAAATGTATATTTTTGAGAACAGCCAGAGGCGACACTCCCGGAATGGTTCCTCTGCAAGGAACCCCATCTAGATAAAGGGTTCTTTGTCAGGCAAAATGGCTAAATCTGTCACAGTTTTAATACCCACGTAGATTGTCCGATAAATAACTAAAAATGGTTCTCCTATTGTGACAAACCAAAGAACCCTTTTTCTTTTATTCAAATAGCCATGATATAGGCCTATATCCATGCAATACCTCGTGCAAACAGGCAGTTAAATTATACAAGACTGATTCATTGCAAGATCACTCATTTTTAGAATACACATTTCACCTTCATAAAAGCAATTGAATCTGTGAAGCTGATGGAAACCATTACTCTAAAGATAAATTAGGTCACAAATGAGAGAGAGAGATATTCTGTTGATGTAATAGCCTGCATCTCAGCTGGGAAACAGATACCATGGCCTGGAACACAGCTGGTATATTATGTTTAATTTCTGTCATTGTTACCGAAATTATTACACTTGAACATAACAGGGTTATAACACCAGCCATAACCCATCATATAATAGGATCTTATTCACCATTTCAGCTGAACATAAAAATTATTTAGATTATATGCTGGCAAGAAAAAAAAAAAAAAAAAACTAGTTGTGAGTCAATATGACCTTGCTAGCAAGCTACATGAACGCATCTTCAATAATTAGACCGTGCTAGCCAAACGTATAAAAAATATTAAACCTATATATGAAAGAGTGAGCAGAGTCTCTACAGCTATTTCAGTTTTAATAACAACGGAACAGCTTGCTAAATCCCCAACCTCACTACCAAGCAACAAAGCACCATCTGCCTGAACACATATTCAATAATAGGTTGCTAGACAACGGAACCTATACGCCCAGACAACAATCTATGCGCCCTCACTCTTCCTGGCATGCATATGTAGTATCGTCCAATCCCCCGATTCAACGCTCTGCCCAGCCACGCTAAAGCCATGCAAAAAAAGGATAGAAACCAGATAGAACATCTCCATTCATTTACTGGATTGGTTTCAAATGTTTTTGCTTGTCAAGAAAAAGTCAATATTTCAATGCCCCACTAAATCGATGCAGCCTTCTTCAATGGGGCTGCTCTGCAGTGGGGCTCATATGACGGGTAAGATGTACTGCCCCTTCACTAATAAGTGAAATAGTGGCCTCGCCAAGGTCCATCAGTCTAAAGAAATATGAGGGATTCTCAAAGTGAAAGAGGGAGAGAGGGAGAGGGGGGTAGGAGCGACAGGGAGAAGGAGAGGAAGAGAGACAGAGAGGGGGGGGTCGGAATGAGAGAGGGAGGAGAGGAAGAGAGAGAGACAGAGAAGGAGAGCTACAGTGGGAATATATTTAGAGTTGTAGCCATGCTGGCCTGGACTCCGTCTTCACCTCTTGGGCACACTCGGACTCAAAGAGGATTTTAATAATCTTTACCCTGCTCAGGGTCATCCCCCCTCCCGCCCACGTGTGCGGTCTCCACATCAGTGTCCAATAAACACCGTGCCGCGAGCAGCTCACTCACAGCCAAAACAAACGCAACAAAACAAGCTCATTAAACGTCCATCCAATCCCACCTCAACCATTTTGTTCTCGCTCTCTCTTTCCCTAGATATTTTCAGCCCGCCGCACTATGGACTGTGCGCTCCAGGTCAGTGCAACACAACCACGCGAACGAACGCAAACAACACAACCACGCGAGCGAACGCAAGAGGGGAGCTGAAGGGCCCTGTGAAGAGCTCTGTGAAGAGCTCCAGCTGCGTGGTGCCCTGCTGCTGCACAGTAGCACACACTCAACGCAGATGAGTGAGTGAGTGAGTGAGTGAGTGAGTGAGTGAGTGAGTGAGTGAGTGTGTGTGTGTGTGTGTGTGTGTGTGAGTGAGTGAGTGAGTGAGTGAGTGAGTGACTGACTGACTGACTGACTGACTGACTGACTGACTGACTGAGTGACTGAGTGACTGAGTGAGTGAGTACGGTAATACACTTCAAACAATCATTCCAACTGGGGCACTGGCTCCAGGTTCCTGACATCTAGTGAGGCTCAGAAAAGTTTCAGAAAGAGACGGATTTACATCAACATTTTGAAAAATGACCTTGTCCTCACCCTGCCTCCATGGTGTCTTCTACATTTTTCCAATGGCATCCGATGGACAGGTTTTCAACAATCGGTCCATTAAATGCCAATTGCCTGCTGACTCCAATCGCAACCCATGCCCCCATGCCCCCATGCCCCCAGCCTGAAGCAGTCAGTTCATTCCAGCCACAGATCATTTCAGCCCACCCAGACATGGCACGTAGCAGAGGTTGCCGTAGCAGCCTCTTTGCTCCTACGGGCTGCTTGGGGCTGCCAGGATCTTAAAGGATCCTGGGGATTTTCTGAAAGCTTCAGACGGTGAAAGAGAAAGAAAGAAACCGTAACTCTGAGCATTCAGTTACATTTTGGCATTTAGACCCTCTTACCCAGAGAAACTTCAACATACAGAGCATATTCATAGCTGGATATTTTCACTGAAGTAATTCAGGTTAAGCACCCATCTCCAGTGTGGCACTGTGCCAACACCCTCCCGGGGAATTAAACCGACAACCTTTGAGCTCCGAAGCCCAGTTCCCAAACCATTACACACTACCACCCACTCTGATCCACCTCCACTGGAAGAGGAGCCCAAAACAAACCCTTACATAACTGGCTATCTGAGCTGTGCCTGGGATTGCTCTCCATTCACTAAACCTACATTACATAAGAGGCAGTGAATCTCGGTCGAACTGAAAGCCAGCTGAATAACAATGGTGACTAAAATTAGACTACAAGGCGGTTATTTCAGAAAAAGGCCATCTGTTCAGAGGTACAGGGCCTTGTTTCCTCTCATGTTGTGTCCGAGAGACAGAACGGCAAACCAATCCACTAATACCAATTCCTCCCTGTGCCGCGCCAGACTCAGCCCTGAAACATAGATAATTGGCCATCACCTCTCTGCAATCCCTGTGGTGAAATAACCTGGGAAAAAAAAAAAAGCCTGAGACTCAATTCAATTTTCCCCTCACCCTCAAAAATGGGTTCCTGTGGGTTATTCAGGAAAAACACTCTCACTCTCCACATCCCCTGCATACCCACATTAACCACCTCTGCTGCATCACATTCCTAAAAACATTTTTGAAGGAACAGCAGCACATGAAGTGAATAAACAAAAAAAAAAAAAGACATTTTTTTTTTCTAAATAAAAAATAAAAGCTAAATACAAAACGGCAGCTAAAGCTAACACATACCATGTGAGGCTACGAAATTTGGTACCAATAATGTTTTAGGCTTATATTAATTAATAAGTGCATTGTGGGTGAAAATATCCAGCAAATGCATGAGCATTATATGGTCCATGAGGCCAAGACGACGTGCAGAAGCCTTACAATGATAAAGGACTGGTCTTACCATTCAGTTCACCTGTCTTACACTATTAGTCTCATCCGTGTCACATTACACAGTCTGGTGGATTTCTGGACAACTCCCAAGCCACAGCTGCAGGTCCTAACCGTTCAAGTTGGCTTCATTACAAGCATGCAAATGCGGGAAGTTATTAAAACCTGTCAGTTGACGGCATCAGTAATGGTTTAACTGGTCCGTTCCCTCTTGTGACAATAAGGAGTTGTGAGATTAGTCTTTTCATGCTGTGCCCTAATCATTCAGATGCACGTGGCCCATCAGAAAAGCTGATCAACTGCATAACTGTTCCATAAATTAAATAGATTTAGCTTTTCTTACTCATTGTTTAAATTTCATTTCTGGATTTAAAAGGAACGACGATAACATTTTACCCAATGGTGCAGTATGAACACGTACACATCATTGCTACAATTTACAATTAAAATGTTAAATTCAGTCCAGCTGTTTAGACGACCAGAGCCTACTTTTCTTCACTCTGAAATGCAGCTACCACTGATTCTTATTAAATGTATTTGCGAAAAAACTTCTTCACCTGACAGCAGCTGTAACCTTAACAATGAAGGTAGCCTATGGAAAACATCTGGGGTTTTTTCGTCGAATACGCCACAAGTTTTGAACAGACATATCAAAACTTAAGAACACTGAATCAAATCTAAAACTAAAGCCGATTTTTTTTTTTCCCAATCTCTCGCACACTTAAGACGTGCACAGCTATGGCTCGAATTGCAGGCTAAAAGGTAGCCTATTCGTAACTACGTCCTACAAGCACACGGGATTTTAGGCTACTTCACATTATTCCAAAACACGGTTGCAATAATGTTCATTAAAACTGTAGGTTTTGTGCACAAGCTCTTACCTTCCATTACATAAGAGGACACTTGAGAGAAGAATTTAGCTCTTAGATGCTATTGTTGTTTTCCGGCAACGGCAGATGGAAATACAATAAACTTAGGTCTTTAACAAACTCATTTAGTCCACAACACTCCCATTGCAGTGGACGCCTGTAGATCTCTTGCTAGCTTAAGCTACAGCGTAACCGTGACATCAAAAACGCCAAGGAACAAAACTGCGTCTCATCTTTGCTAAAAGAAGCCTACCGCTGCAAGAGCATACAGCCTATCACAGGACGTGGACCCGCAGTTATGGTCAAACACCGGTTCCGGTGTATCGATTTGGAATATTTGACCAACCACCGCCCGATATAGATAACAAACACGCGGGTAAAGCTGGATTGGTATTCCGTTTACGATCAAATACCACATTTCATTTAGAGATCTGTCGGCGCCTGCTATTGGACAGTTTCCTCACATGACTTGAGTACAATAAAAACACAGGCATGTTCTGCTTGAGGAAGGAAACTGACTGCCGGCAATTATAAACCCTTATGCTCCGAAAATAGCATTGTTGGGCATTTAAGTCAATAGAAATAACAAAAACAAATAATTCAGTCAACTGACGTTTACTGCCATTACTACAAATCATGGCATTTATGTTTTCCACCAACTGTGGAAAATGTACAGGCCACTAGAACTAACAGCGCTTATATAACTTATATAGCTGGAGTAATGAGGACAACAGGGAAATGCACAGGCTTCTTCTGTTGTCATGGATATAAATATTTCGTGTTATCTTACGCGACTGATCTAGGCTATGCATGAAACAACAGTGAGGAATTTCACATTCGGTAAGACGTTATAATCAATAATTAAAGCTCCGCAACTGAATGAAAACCATTAGACATTGGGGCTAGATCTGTTGGCGTGTGTTGTGCATAATCAGATATATGCACTTGTCCAGGCATTTTCGATGACATTAGGAAAAATCTTCCCTATCATCGATTTAATCACTACGTATGTATGCGCTTTATTAAAATGTTTATCAGGAACTTTAGTATTTATTAAAAACACTGTTGTATTATGGTTAGTTTATTAGATAAACGCTCAAACTGTCATAACAACAACAAAAACAACAACAACTCTATTAATAATATTAACAATATTTTATATTGTGCAAGAACAATCCAATACAGAGGATTCGCGATGAGATAGGCCGACGACTTTTAGGGAATGCTACCATCTACTGGAACCCAGTGAAGGCCATGTCGTCCAATCTTGTGCTGTATAACATAACCCTGCAATTAACCGGTACGTAGATGATAAGAAGGGAAGAACCCGGTTTGAAAGTGACCTCCTTTTATCGACGTTGCGCAGCCTTTGGATCTGTGCGCCTCCGTGCCGCAGCGCAAGCCAGAGAGGAGGACGCTCAGAGTGACGGCTTTGATGTCCTGAAAGTGCACGCGCTGTCAGTGCATTTGGATCAGTGCTCACGAGCAATCATCGCAGGCTGCTCAGCCACCAAAGGCACGTCTTTACGTGCCCCCTTGGCGGGTATGACCACGTGCCACGGAGGTGTTAGCCATTTAAAAAAGGCAAAGGACAACCATACAGTAACACCGCTGACCCGAAAAAAAGGCGATCCAATAAATAAAGAATAATATGTAGGATGAAGGCACCGTTATTGATTCAGCAGTCGCACCAAGGGGGGACCCTTTATTGTCTTGCTCTCTAGCAAAATAAAAAAAGCCATTCTTCTGGAGCTGTAACTTCTTAAAGGTAATACGTTTGTGGGCTCTGATATGACATGAAGGATGCTGAAAAAACCATAGATCCCTAATAGCAGATATGACTGACAGTCCAGTCCAGCTCTGAGCCCTAATGTTCATACTCAGCAGTGGGGTTGTCCAATCTTATGCAACAAAAGTGCCCATGTGGGTGCGGATTTATGATTTAGGCCAGCATTACGTCTGATTCAACTAATTAACTGACCGTGGCCTTTAATCAAGACCTTGATAAGTAGAATTTGGTGTGGGTGGGCTAAGTTCCTTTGATTGCCAAACATGTTTTGTTCTTGGCACAGATTCTCCATATCAGGTGACTGATTTTTCAAATTGTGCATTTAACAGCCACTAATTATACCAGGTTTCCACAACATTTTCAGTCGTTAATATTGATATAGTCAAATTGATGGAAAAATCATCCAGCCACCCTCCGTGCACACAGGTCAGTCCACACAGGAAATAAACAGACTCCGTTGGATGGTTGCGTTGCTAGGGATTGTCGGCAGAGACAGCTGGAAGGACTGCAGATAGCACAATGATGTGAACAGGTACCACCAGAACCGTTAAATGGCTCTGAATCTGATGCGAAACAAGCACTCACGGACATGGCCTTCTGGAGCGCCCCTGCACACCGTGTACTTTCCATTTCTCCACAGTATGGCTTTTCAAACCTCTCTGATCCAAGGGTAAGTTAAAAAAGGTCATATTTTAAAAGGGTTCTATATTTAGATTTAAAAAAAAGAAGACAAAAAATCTCTATAGTCATTGCATATCAACTCTGGCCAGGGGCTCCCTACAGTATGTAGTGTAGGGACTACAACTTCCACATTCCCACAGGAAAATTCTGCGACGTCCACCACGAATGACGTCTAACTTGGTTCAGCCAATCCCGTAATGGCGGGAGCAATAAACGGTAAGAGCAAGACACGTTCTTGGGATCTCTCTTCTGCTTCTTCTGTTCTTCGGCTTCTTCTCTTCGACGCACCCCTTTTGGCCAGTCGCTTCAGCTCATCTGCTCCGAGACTCGGACAGAGGCTGAATGCTGCACAGCGCACTACCAGGCCTACGGACACACCCAGTTACCTCGCGGTAACTACGTGGCCTATAGTGAGTGGAAATTGTTGTACGCGGAACGCTACATCAGTTTACCCCAATAAAGCTCAACAACGAAACAGCAACGAACTTTTACACCTGGAAAAGGACCAGCGGATCAGACGACAACGCGCTGCTAAGACGGGAACACCCCAGCCTGCGCATCTCTCCCGGACACCATTCACAGCACCATCGCCGCTTCTACAAGGACAGCATGTCTTTTGGATCCAGCAATGCGTATGGACTCAGTAAGAAAACAAACATTCAGGCATAGCCAGTGTTTAGTTTAGTCTTAACTGTTTTTGTGAATCTGTGTTTCAATATTTACCATCCAACCATTGTAATGTGTTTGGTTAGCTACATATATATGTACGTGAATTGATTCGCCGTCTTTTGCGCATATATAGAGTAAAACTACGCAAGTAGTCCCTTCTCACAGCTGACTCTAACTCATTACCACACCCAGAACTCTAGCTTACTCAAGCTAGCTACTCCCACCTTTCCTTTGTTCAAGCGACACGCGCGCTTGCGCGCGCCACACACACACGCACACACATACCCAACTAAATTTCTCTACTAACTTCCCGTTAGTTTATCTGTTATGTGTTTGTATGTTTGTTTAATAAATATATTTTATTAAACCCCGGTGTCCGTTTTGGAATCGCATAGACATGAGAGCCGAGTTAAAGCAGTCTTTCGAAGAACTTCCAACCTTCAGGTTATCGGTATGTTTAATCATTAATATTGGTTATTTTAATTATTAATTAAAATACTAAATTTGTGGTTAGATATTTCTGATAATAGTAATTTTATGAGACTGATTACTTTTTGCAGTTATACTGCTACACAACGTTTAACTGGCGCCCCGGTTTCGTAGAGAGTAAAATCCCTGCGTTATTTGGCGGCCCGTGCGAGGACCCTACATAATTTGGAGTCCCGTGCGAGGACCCCTACAGTAGAAATCCGCCATCTTTAAGGACATTCCAACTCATTAAATGTTCCGTCAAGTTAGAAGTTAAGAAGTATGGAAGTATTTCCTTTCTTGTGCGGAAACACAAGCTCATCCTTTGCAAAAGTATTTTTTTTCCCTAAAGTGTGATGTATAAATGACCGACCTGTGGGTCCACCTCACCTTCGAAACGACATTTATTTATTTTCCTTTTTCTCATCTTTTCCTAGCCTCTCCTGATGGGTGGAGCTACGGGCAAGAAATGAAGAAGGAAAAATAAAATTAGAAAAGAAATAAGGGATTGGAATGAGCCCCCAGTCTCCAGTATGAGGCAGTGACACAGACCATGGGGACATTTACAAACATTGTGGTAATTCCTCCAGCAAAAGATGTAATGTTTTCAACATCTAATGAGTCAGAATTCACACCTGAGACTCACTCCTGTCACTGCCCTGCCATTTTAATATCATGCCAATTCTTAACACGTCAGTGCTTCATAGCAACCATTTCACTTGTGAATTCAACTCTTCGCATGAGTCTACTCTTATGAGTTACCGTAAAACGAAGGAAGTTGTACCTTCAATATCACTTGTTTGTTCTTTTCCCCCCTCTCTCCAAGATATTATGTGACTAAGATGTTCCAACAAGAAAACGAAAACACCGCGTTAAAATACTGAAAAGTAAGACAGCGTCTCTACTGATCTCCAGAGCAGTGCTGCCCAACCCTGTCCCTGGAGATCTACAGTCTGGCAGATTGTAATTTCAACCCTGAGAAAGCACGCCTCATTCAACAGCTAGAGAACGCATAAATGCCAAGTAGCAGAATCAGGTGTGCCAAATTAGGGTTGAAATGAAAACCTACAGGATGGTAGATCTCCAGGGTCAGGGTTGGGTAGCCCTCGATATTGGCCAACCTCCTGCTGAAGTTGATGGGATACCTAGAGCAACTGCAGCACAAACAGCACTGCTAAGGAAGATAATTTGATTGAGTACGAATCCTTCCATCAGGACCAGATCTCATTTCCCTAAAGCAAGAACATCAGTTATCAGCGGCCCATAATGGCACCATAATCTTCAAGAACCCACCAAGATGACAGATGCGTCACATGAAAGCCATTCCCACCCAGGTTCTCAATGTTCACGAGGCATAGGGGTAAATGTTACTTACATTACATTACAAAGCATTTAGCAGACGCTCTTATCCAGAGCGACGTACAACGAGGTGCAGATCGAACACAGGGACAAGTGTGAAGAGGACCCTAGAGGACAGTACGGTTCCGAGTCCTAGCGTGACCAATACAGATACAATCGGAACCCTTGAAAAATACATCAACTTACGAACTAGCATACCACGGTTGGCAGCTAGAATACCCCGAGTACAACAATGCAATATCTAATACAATACAACATTCATTCTTGTTATAGCTGCTAAGTAGTATTTATTTCATCGTACATTTTCTAACGGAGTGGTGGAGAGTAAATGGCAAGCACAGCTGTTTAAGGGGCACAATGGGCACGCTGGTTAAAGGAAACTAACGTTGAGCCATTTTCCTTCCTACAGCTCGGAATGACATTATCGAGGAAAACACTCTGCAATGGGTGTTATCTAACCAACACTTCTGAAATCTGATAATGATGTTATTCCCAGTGGAATGGAACCATCACGAGTGACCCACCAGCTAGCCACGCGACAGCTCAAAATGATGACTTCATAACCTTTAAGGGGTGACTAAGAATATTCTGTGAAACTGAGCTTGATAACTCATTTCCAGCCATGTAGGCAAAACAATCCAATGTGTTTGGAGAAATCAGGTTCATTATCTGCAGCATGAATAACCATGATCCTTCATACCAACCCTCAAATCCATTTTCAATAGAAAACATTGTTACTATTTTAATCCATAGCATCGGAACATGTATCCATGGAACTCCCAGCTGCGTATCATTGGAAGTTCAAAGAAAATGTCTCTCAACACCACAGGACTATTCAAATCCATTAGCCGGTGCCTCCTGGGAGCAGCTTGAGTCTCCCTGACATTATGTGTAGCTGTGAATACCGCAAAGGAGAAACCAAAAAAATTCAACCAATTACCTAAAGAAAGACGTATGAAAATCAGATGTCATGTCACAGTATAATAAGATGTTACTCGAGCCGCAAACCAACTGACAACACTTTGAATTCCCAACTGTATTATTCTCCTCACACTGTACAGCTACAGCCCTGTAGCAGAAACAAACACGTTCCTCCGATATATCGTTGCATCTCTTACACTAGAACCTAAACGAGCACCCAAATGAAGTCTCTCGCTGAGGACACCTTCATTTTTTTTCTATTAGTTTAGTTGACAACATTGCTGTAAACGTGCCAGTTAGCTTGCATCTGTAGAGCCTGGGCTATAGATCTTTTGGACTGTGGGAGGAGAGGAGTACCTGGAGGAAAGCCAGGTGAACACGCGGTGTACATGGACTCTCCACACACAGGGCATCCGTGGCCGGGATCCAAACCTGGTACATTCTTCTCACAAAGCAACAGTGCCAACCACTGTGCCGACCAGGTAACGTGTGGGCTCCAAGGGGGCTAACGGTGAAGCAGTACCCCGAGAACGGAAGTTGGACCTTATGTTCCTGGTGTCACAGCTCATAGCTGCTTAATGAAAAAAAAGTGATTCCTCGTCTGTACGCAGTGAACACCTTCAGAGATAAACATGAAAGACCAAAAACCAAAAAAAGAAATCATACTCAAACATAATAAAAAAGGAATTACTGCAGGTGACTCATTCCTGTACTTGGCTTATGTAAGGGAGATGGTTTGGGGCTACAGCACTTAGCTCACCACGTCTCTCATCGCTGTTGTTCTTTTGATGCTCAGACATACAAAATAAAAATGATATAAACCACAGGAGCAGTGAGAAGAGAGATTATATAGAGAATTTTATTGGTTCAGCAGACTGGAAAAACTGACTGGGAAAGTTCATAAGCAATTTCTCTATGCACTGCTAATATTAAAAACAAATTTTTGTTTTACTCCCCCTCCCCCCCCCCTCCCCAATGTGGTCTTAGTCCATTTAAAACAGATACCAATACTGAAGTGTAAAATGTAACAAATACTTGATTTCTTTTTTTCCTTCTTCTCGTGCTTCATCCTCATTTGAGGGTTTGAATATTTTTTGTAATTTTTTTTATTATTTTTCCCCTCAGCAAAGCACCTCAGCACTGGGATGTACATAAGAACACACAAACTCATGGAAATGAGCAGAACGACGCACAATCACAAAAAGAAAGAAAAGAAAGAAAAAAAAGGTAAAACTGTTCATCTTGTTTCGTAGGAGAAATGGAGACAGAGAGAGAAAGAGCTGAAAACACTCGACAGATATTGCTTAAGGTCCATTGTTGAGCTTCACAGGTGTCAGTTTAAAGCTGATCGATAAAAGCTGTACAGTCAACCTCCCAGCCAGGAGAACACAAAGGGACATAACAGACTATTTACAGTTTTTTTTTTTTTTATATCTCTACATAGTCAGCGCACATAACAATGTAAAACAATCCAACAAGTTATGATAATCGGTGTGTGCATGTGTGTGTGCATGTGTGTGTGTGGGTGTGGGTGTATGTGTCTGTGCGTGTGTGTGTGTGTGTGTGTGTGTGTGTGTGTGTCGCGAAAAGCTTGTGAACACAGGGACAGCAAAACGCAGTGTCTGCAGATGCTCCCAGTAAAGTCCGACACCCTGCCCCCCCTAACACTGTCCCAGAGCGGAGGAGGATGGGCGGTGGGGCCCCCTCCCCCCCCCCTCTCCAGGCGGTCTGACACACGCCACGCTCATCTCCGGTCCCGCTTGGTCGCCTTCCGCCGGACCTGCAGAGGACCAGAGAGGGGAACGGTCAGGCCGAGACGTGGTGGGAGGGAGCACGGACCAGGGGTAATCAGCGCTCTGTCGGCCTGTAGCGTAGTGGTTAAGGGACGCGACTGGGACCCGCAAGGTCGGTGGTTCGATCCCCGGTGTAGCCACAATAAGATCCGCACAGCCGTTGGGCCCTTGAGCAAGGCCCTTAACCCTGCATTGCTCCAGGGGAGGATTGTCTCCTGCTTAGTCTAATCAACTGTACGTCGCTCTGGATAAGAGCGTCTGCCAAATGCCATTAATGTAATGTTATGTAATGTTTATTACAACTCAGTAGACTATTAAAAAACCGTCCTTTAGTGAAACACCCTTTTAACCAAAACATACAATGCGGGAGAAACGTTATTTTCTGGTGAATATCAGTGAAAATAAGACATTTCAGGCACACTTTACAATAAAGGTACACAAATTGGCATTAGGTCATGCAGATGTTAATCAATAATGATGTGCAAATTTGTTAATTAAGCATGAATGTCACTATTCATTAGTTAATGCATCTTTAAGTACCAACTAATGTATTAGTTACAGGAATATTTACGCATTAGCAAACCTTAGGATAAGCGTATAACAAGTTACAAATACAGTTTTTTTTCATTCCAATATGAATTAGCATTAACTAATGTAGTTGTTAACACAAACTAATGATGAACACGCACACTAAAGGCTGAATAGATGAACTTGAGTTAATTGTAATTCCTGTAACATCACTGTAAAGAGTGATGGGACATAAAGGGGTGAGGTGTTGGGGTCGGAGGGGACTCACCTTCGGCGTGGTGTACTCCTCGTCCTCCTCCTGCGGCTCTTCCTCCACCTCCTCCTCCTCCTCCTCCTCCTCATCCTCCACGCTCTGCTGGGACGTCTCCATCTCGTGGGCCGACTCGTTCTCCTTGCTGGCCGCCGCCCTGGGACGCCCCGCCCGGCTGAAAGGGAGGCAGTGCGGCACGAGGTGAGGGTCCCGGGACCGGCGGAAACCTAAACCTGCACGCACCCCCACGTATCCACCCCCTGCCCCTCTTCCCTCTGCAGTCGTCAGGCAGCTCTGCGATCGTGAGATTCAGCATTGTATTGTGTTTGGGCGGTGGGTTGTGTTTTTGCACTGCGCCCACACTGGAGCGCATTATTCTGGGGGGCTGGGATGAACAGAGCAATCACAGGAGGTACCTCTCTCGCCCTCTCTCTCTCTCTCTCTCTCTCTCTCTCTCTCTCCTCCATATGCATGAGCACAGAGATGCAGGCAGGCTCCAATAACAGCACGATCACCCGGCTTAGCTGGGGACCTTTTGTCTTCACGGCTGAGCTAATTGTGCCTCTTGTTTGGCTGGTGAGAGGCAGTACTAGCAGCCTGCGGCAGAACTACACCCCGCTGCACATGAAGGACACTCACTCCTGACCAGCATAAACAGCCTCCATTAACGTGTCCAACGCACACCAGCGCTCTGCTGTACTGCAAACAGCCAACGCAACATGTTCTCACGACGTTACTGCAACGTTACGACAACATTGCCACCGCACGGCAACAGGACTGTGAGAATGTGTTGTGTTTGGTGGGTAATCTAATACAACGAGCGGTAATGGCACATTACAGCAAATACTTCAGGAGCTCTCAGTCTCTTTAAACGTAACAAAGTTAAAATGGGCTCGTTAGCACACTGCTTTTATCCCTGAAGAGTTGGCTTTTTCGGAATGTTTTTCCCCTAAATAAATTCAGTGTTCTCGAACTTCATGGCTTTAAGTTAGAAGTACTGACTGCGACATCAGAATTACAATGAGAATAAGTTGTGATCTTTACAGCTTAAATTTTAAAAAGCAACATTCAGAAATTATGGCCAGCTTCGACCACATAGCAAGAGTATGTGACTTGTAATGAGTAATATTCAGATGCCCTAAATTAAGGATGCAGAAGTTTTTTAATGGCAAATTTGTGAAATTGAAATTGAATAGAATTTCCCTAACACGGACAGACGGACGGACGCATGCACGCGTGTGCGCACACTTACGTGTTCTTCTTGGCCGGCTGCTGCGCAGATTTGGGCGGCCTCCCTCTTCTTTTCTGAGGGGTAACCTCAACGGATTCGTCTGTGGCCACCGCAGGTTCCACCCTGAATGAACACACAGTTAACATGTTAAGACTGCGTTAGACTGAGCCCTGTACTGTATGAACACACAGGACCGTCACACACAGCTATTGGCTGCCACGCAAGGCACCAACCAGCTCGTCAAGAGCATTCAGGGGTTAGGCGTCTTGCTCAGGGACACTTCCGACACACCCAGGGTGGGAATCGAAGCGGCAACCCTACCGCCTGAGCCAATGCCGCCTCATGATTGGCTCGTTTATCGTTCGAATGAGCCCTGTATGAACACACAGGGCTGGCTAGACCGTGTTACACTGCGTTTCTACTCTGTACGAACACCCAGGGAGCTAGACGCTCGACTACAGTAGAATGATCACCGCTGGTGGCGCGCTCTCAGTGTGCGGAGCGCGGGGTCAGAGGGGAAGAGACGCACTCGCAGCGTGTTCAGACATTTAAGGCAGGATGCTCACACTGGGAGTAAATGGGAGATAAACGGGTAAATATCAGTCCTCACCGTGGTACCAGGGTAATTGGCTCAGAGGGGAGGCGTTAGCGAGGCGTTTTTTCCACACACACACACACACAGACACACACACACACGCACACATAAACACACACGCACACGCGCGCACACGCACACACGCACACGCGTGCGCACACACACACACACACGCACACACAGACACGCACACGCACACACACAGACACACACACACGCACACATAAACACACACACACACACGCACACGCGCGCACACACACACGCGTGCGCACACACACACACACACGCACACACAGACACGCACACACAAACACACAGACACACACACACACACACACACAGACACACACACACACAGGCACACACACACACACAGACACACGCAGAGCGGGCGATACACTCCGTGTCTGTCCCAGATAACGAGTGGTGGCCGGAGCAGAGCAGACACAGGGCCGCGGCGAGCCTTTCATCAGCGCAGGCCGGAGCGGCGTCTCGCCCGAACACGCCGGCGCGCTAACGCGACACGCTCCGGCGGGGGAGCCGCAGACCAGCCAATCAAAGCCGTGCGAAGCAGCACTTCAGCCGGCGGCGATAAACGAGCCAATCATTGTTCGGCATAATGCTGAACCGAGTGGAAAATAAATGCGACTGGGAGCCGAACGCCCGGCTTAATGAGAAACCCCTTGAAGTGAAGATGATAAGCATGCAAGATCTTAAGAATACAGATAGTGCTTCAAAGCACAAGAATGACTACTCTAGGGAGGGGATGGGCATTGTGCAGAGGTCTGATTCAACTGGCTACAAAAGTGCTGCAGAGCATCTCTCAAAGGGGCTGATGGGAGGTGGAGTCCTCAGCTTGTCAAACAAAGTTCGATGTCCGTCTGTGGACTCCATTTCCCATGAGGCTCTCAGAGTAATGTTTAGGCTCCCATGGTGCCTCAACTGAAACTCTACAGCACATCAGGGCTGCCCAACCCCTCCCCTGGAGATATACCATCCTGCAGGCTTTCACTCCAACCCAAAGCACACCTCAATCAACAGGTAGAGATCTCACTGAGCTACAGAATCAGTAGAATCAGGTGCCATATTAGGGTTGAACTGCAAGCCTACATCTACATCTACAGTAGACCTCCAGGAACAGGGTTGGGCAGCCCTGCTCCAGCTGTACTATGGGATATGGGGAAGGAATGAGCGCAGAGAGGAAGCCATGTTTAAATGTGAAACGGGTCGCCGCCGTACCTCTGCGATGCCCTCCGGGGGGTCCTGGCCGGCCTCCCCACCGCTTTGGGCTTCACCTCCGTGTTCTCGCTGTTGCGGTCTTCCTCCTCCTCCTCCGCCTCCTCCTCTTCCTCCGGCTCCTCCTCGGGCGGCGGGGCGGCCTTCTTGCGCCCGCGGCGGCCCTTGACGGGCGTGTCCTCCTTGGGCGGGGCGGCTTTGGGGGGGCGGCCCCGCCGGCCCTTCTTGGGCGGGCTGTTCTGCTCGTCCTCCGTCTCCAGGGAGAGGTCCCCCACGCGGCTCTCCTCGGGCCACGGCTCCTCCAGGTCGGCCGCGCCGCCGGGGACGGCGTTGGCCGCCTTCTTGCGCCCGCGCTTGGGCTTGGGGTCCTGGCCCGAATCCTCGTCCGGGGCGGAGGCCGCACCTCGTTTCCTGCCCCGGGGCTTTTCACTGTCCTGTGGGGGGGGGGGGGTGAGGGGGGGTTAGGGGGGTGTTACTGTGAGACCCACTGACGGCGCTCTCCAGAGCACCCACAGCAGGGGCAGACTAATGACTCACACAGTGACTCCATTCATTTCACATGGATGAAAGAATCAATGACTCTACAGAAAACACAGCGATGCAGTGATAAAGAATCTCTCCAGACAACAGATATGAATTAATAACTGCAGAAAACATAAGATGCATCAGACTGTCCCTCGAAAAGTGGACAAACAGATCTGGGTGAGTGCGTCTCTGTGCACGTTCTCTCTGTGAGTACATGTGTAGTGTGTGTGTGTGTGTGTGCGTGTGCATGAGTGAGTTTGTGTGTGTTCTGTGTGTATGTGTATTCTGTGTGTGTGTTCTGTGTGTATGTGTGCTCTGTGTGTGTGTTCTCTGTGTGTGAGTGTGTGTGTGTATGAGTGTGCATGTGAGAGACTGTGTCCTCTCTGTGTGTATGTGTAAGTATGTGTGCACGTGTGTGAGTGTGTGTTCTGCATGTGTGTGAGAGAGAGAGTGTGTGTGCGTGTGTGTGTGTGTGTGTGTGTCCTGTGTGTGTGTGTGTTCTGTGTGTATGTGTGTGTGTGTGTGTGTGTATGCGCGCGTGTGCGTGTGTGTGTGTGTGCTGTGTGTGTGTGTGTGTGTGTGTGTGTGCGTGTTCTGTGTGTGTGAGTGTGTGTGAGTGTGTGTGTTGGGCCTCGTACCCTCAGCAGGTCAGAGTCGTCCCTCTTGTCTCCCTTCTTGCTGGGTATGGGGGAGCTCTTCATGATGGTGATGTCTTCATTTTCACTGTGGTCCCTCTCAGTGCTGTCCATCCTTAAACCGCAACACGGGCACATTTCACATGTAAAGCAGCCTCTCCCTCCTCTCTCCCTCCTCCTCTCCTCCACCCCTCCTCTCCTCCATCCCTCTACTCCCCAGAGGCTGCAGCATTCCTCACACCCACGCACCCAGGAGTGCTGTAGCTGAGCTGGTGCTTCTGGGTGTCAGTCTCTCTTGACTGTTCCGCACTGCAGACTGAAAATCCGTCTCTTCAGACGGCACCTCCACTCCACTCTCTCGTACATCCACCCGTCCCTAACTGACTAAGTGAGGCTCATTTCCCCCTGACCCTCTCTAGGGCGGCCTGTAGTGTAGTGGTTAACGTACATGACTGGGACCCACAAGATCTGAGGTTTGATTCCCAGTGTAGCCACAATAAGATCCGCACAGCCGTTGGGCCCTTGAGCAAGGCCCTTAACCATGCATTGCTCCAGGGGAGGATTGTCCCCTGCTTAGTCTAATCAATTGTAAGTCGCTCTGGATAATGCCAAATGCCATAAATGTAATGTAATGTAGTTACCCATCACGACCACCCAATTAGATGAAACCACTTTTTGGCTTTTAGAATGCAGTGGTTGTTTGCTGTTAGTTGTTTAATGTTGTTTAATGCTTACAGGCATCATTTTCATTCTCGTTTAAATTACTTCATAAGAGTAGTCGAAAGGTTTAACATTCACAAGCGCATTCACAAGTCGACTTCTTGCTCTTGCACTTCTCTCCCGGGACTAGATTTCCATCTAGGGAATGACTGACATCCCTGATCTTTGTACAAGTCCCTCCGGATGAGATAATGTGATAAATGCCAGTGCTTATTTTACACCCACCAGCTCATACAGAGCTAAAGTGGAGCTGGCGCTAGCTAGAGGAAAGCAGAGCTAATACAGAGCTAAAGTGGGGCTAGCGCTAACTAGAGGAAAGCAGAGCTAATACAGAGCTAAAGTGGGGCTAGCGCTAACTAGAGGAAAGCAGAGCTAATACAGAGCTAAAGTGGAGCTGGCGCTAGCTAGAGGAAAGCAGAGCTAATCCAGAGCTAAAGTGGAGCTAGCGCTAGCTAGATGAGAGCTGAGCTAATACAGAGCTAAAGTGGAGCTAGCATCAGCTAGAGGAGAGCTGAGCTAATACAGAGCTAAAGTGGCGCTAGCGCTAGCTAGAGGTGAGCTGAGCTAATACAGAGCTAAAGTGGAGCTAGTGCTAGCTAGAGGAGAGCTGAGCTAATACAGAGCTAAAGTGGAGCTAGCGCTAGCTAGCTAGAGGTGAGCTGAGCTAATACAGAGCTAAAGTGGAGCTAGCGCTAGCTAGAGGTGAGCTGAGCTAATACAGAGCTAAAGTGGAGCTAGTGCTAGCTAGAGGAGAGCTGAGCTAATACAGAGCTAAAGTGGAGCTAGCGCTAGCTAGCTAGAGGTGAGCTGAGCTAATACAGAGCTAAAGTGGAGCTAGTGCTAGCTAGAGGAGAGCTGAGCTAATACAGAGCTAAAGTGGAGCTAGCGCTAGCTAGAGGTGAGCTGAGCTAATACAGAGCTAAAGTGGAGCTAGTGCTAGCTAGCTAGAGGAGGGCTGCATCTCCTACTGGGACTAAGATGCTCAAAGCCTCCCGGACAGGGGGACGAGTAGCTCTACTGAGGAACTGATCCGGGATTAACAGGCCGACCTGGGCCTGTGTTCAGCACTTGTCACATCGGAGCCAGATTTTGTTCCCCTGGTACATCCCGAGTTGGGTTTTTACGCACCACTGGCCATAAGGCGGCATAAGAAGTCTTCACAGCGACCCGGTCTACCTGCGTCATTTGTGTTTTTGCTCATCTCATAAACAAAGCAGCCCACTGCTCCCTGTGAGAGAGCCCACGCAGAAACACGTCTGAAGGGTGCGCTCACAGGTACGCAGACCGCCTCGCTGTGCCAGGTACCACAAACACCCCAAACAAAGGCACTTCCTTCCCACTCACTTCCTGTTTTTACATTACATGTCATTCGGCTGACGCTTTAATCCGAAGCGATTTACAGTGGATTAGACAATCCTCCCCTGGAGTTTAAATTGCTTTTCCTCAACACAAGCACTTCCGTTCCACTTTTATCCTCTATTTAAAATATCGAATAGTCAACGTACATGAGTTTATGAGCCCACTTCATTTATTAACACACGTAGGCCGGACTAAAAACAGAAACAGGTTCGCTCACTGAAGGTGCAAAGCGCCGTGTCCCTGGTTTACACCCACGCGACCTGCACCAATAACAAACTCGTCTTCCAACCGTTTCAGACTAGTACTTAGTCAGAAGATTATTCTATATAATCACCTTTTTTCCTTTTTATAATGACCTATAAAAAAAACAATAAAAAAAACAGTCGCTCTGCACTGGTTTGGACACTGAAATAAAGTGACATTTCTCGCTTGTATGCGTCACCTGCACTTAATGAATCACTTCAAGAGTCACCATATATGCTCATCCAGCTGAAATGCACTTCTGATATAAATAGATTTCTTTCAACTGCACGTATTCAACTGCTGGGCAACGATTCCAATTAAAAGTACTAATGAAACTAACACAAACAAATTATTATCGGAACGACCGCTCGGCTAAGTATGACTAACACTGGAACTTGTGAGAAAACCGCTTATAGAAAGCAATTAGTGTTTAATTTCCGCTCTGCAAAAGAAGCAAACGATTTGCAGGCTAGAATCTAAATTTACATGCACCCTCTCGCAGTGCTAATCGACAAGCCTGTACCCACTAAGACCTGCTGTCAGTCTTCTCCCTGACCATGGAGAGAGGAGACGTTTGCGTAAGACCACTCCATGCTGCCACACTTTGCAGACAATGACACAAGCTCCTGAACTTTCTGGAAATACGACAGAGATGGATCTCATACGCCCACCAAGGTGCAGCTGACAGCTCCCAACCAACAGAACTCCCCGTCTCACCCATCTGGCTCACACTGACCAGGCATTTCAACAAGTCAAGTCACATTCACTTATCATTAATACACCACCATAATAGCAATGCCAGATCATAATTTATGCCATAAAGTCTCATAAAACTCATTAGCACATACAGTGCCCTCCATAATGTTTGGGACAAAGACCCATTATGTCGTGATTTGCCTAAAATCTGACAATAATAATAATACTAATAATACTACAACTAATAATAATAATAATAATAACAATAACAATAACAATAATAATAATAATAATAATAATAATAATAATAATAATAATTAGCCTGTAGCATAGTGGTTAAGGTACATGGCTGGGACCCACAAGGTCGGTGGTTCTAATCCCAGTAGCCACAATAAGATCCAAACAGCCATTGGGCCCTTCAGCAAGGCCCTTAACCCTGCTTTGCTCCAGGGGAGGATTGTCTCCTGCTTAGTCTAATCAACTGTACGTCGCTCTGGATAAATACCAAATGGCATTAATGTAATGTAATGACACAACTATTCTTAATTGATGATTATGCACATTGTAAGCACATTGTATGCAGAAGTACGCAAAGAAATACCCTTACTCATAATCAGCAGCCGACTGGGTGCATTGTGGGATAGGTACGGACCTGCCCTTGCTACGCCCGGGGGAGCCGGGGTTGGAGTTGCTGCTGGCGTTGCTGATGGTCTCCATGCGGGACGACTTCGTCTGCAGCTGTTTGCCGGCGGTGGACAGGGGCTTGTTCACCGCCCCCAGGACGTTGGCAGCTTTGGGCTAGGGAGGGACAGAGAGCAGGGGCACCGTACCCACCCCAAACACAGACATTCATAAGCAAGGGAGCGGCACACTTCAAATCTAAATAAATCACCGCTCAAACTAATCCCATCTGTTCGGGGCAGCCAAGCGGAATTCAAGTAACATTCACAGGGCAAAATGCAGAATAACAAAACTCCTCTGCTTACCTTTCCCGGAGTAAAGAAGGATTTCATTTCTGGAGGGAGGTAATTTTTCGTATTGCTGAAATTCTGCAAGACAGAATGAAGAAAACGCTGGGAATATTCAATGACCCATCAGGCTCTCCCAGAATGTTAAACGGCTCCGCTCTCTGTGTACACACCCTGGCAGAGAGCGACTCTGAAGACTGCATACAAATTCACTCCCTTCTACACACTTCACCCTTCATTAATTCCACTGAAATGTCGGTGTCTCGAACCCGTCTTATAACCTATACACGTTTTTCCCCCAAGCGCTCGCACATATTCAGACAGCTTTTACACCAACTGGCTGTTAAAGTTCAATTTACCACCGAAAGTCTACGGGATGTATAACTTTTATTACCAACCGTGTCATAAGCAAAATCGAGTCAATGCGGAGAAGGTGAGAGAAACGCTTCGACGCGCACTCGCACCATAATTTCTATTTGCGGAGACGTTTGACTTTCCTAATCGGATCGGCCGCCCGTTAGCGGTCGGGTCGGGGATATCCCATCAGGCCGTGCAGCGGCGTGGGAACACGCACCTTGTCGGGCTGGGTGAAGTAGCGGGCGGGCAGGACGGGGTCCTTGGGCGACTCCAGGCTGTACGTGGTGCTCTTGGAGATGATGATGTTCATGGCCACGTCACACACCGTGTACAGCTTCTGTAAAGGGGGTCAGATCACGCGCGGACACGTTCAGTTACGGCGACCGGCCCGAAACGACCGGGTCAATACCGCATTACACCGGAGTTACATAAACCGGAGCCTCCATCAGCGCCGATCGATGGGGTCGATGAGAAGGACTCCGAAAGGGCATTAGGGGGGGGAGAGGGAGGGAGAGACGGAGAAAGAGAGAGAGAGGGAGAGGGGGAACGTCGCGGCATCTGCTCCGCGAAGGACAAGACCAAGGTCATCCGCCGACAGGTTTCACGCACCTCGTTTATCTTGGCGTCGTTGGGCAACTGGCCGTCTTTCGTCTGCTTTATGTTCTCCACCATTTTCCGAATGAACGCGTGGCTGTTGTTCTCGTTCTTCGCCATCAGGATTTCTAAAACGAACCATAAGGACCTGCGCGGGAAGAGCAGAGACGGAAATCAGAGGTGCTGAATGGGACTTAAATTCATATGTCTCTTCCCTCAACTAGAAAATACTTGTTTTTAAGTAACTGTGTGCTTGACAAGTGAAATCTTATTTCAAGTCTTAAAGTGAGTCTCACCTCTGTCTCACCCCTGTCTCACCCCACTGGCAATATTTTGTCTCATTTCACAAAAAAGTAACAGAAAAAAAATTATGACTACATATAAGACAAGCACAATTGTTGATACAGACTTATTCTTTTGTTTTTGCAGTGCATAATGTGAGATATGTTTCCCTTCAGTTACTTCAAAGATCTTACACATACGCATACTGCCATCAGAGGTGTCAATGCACCAAAAAAGGCCATCGGTCTCCTTTATGTTTAAACCCAACGGATGACTGAATATTCACAACTGAGACCCATTTCACAATATACCATTAAACCCTCAGCTCGGTCTTTTAAAATAAACGGTTTGAAAAGTAATGGCCATCTCTATGGCAACTGAACCCATCAACAGGCTCCCAGAAACGGTTTTAAATGATTGGTTATGCTGAATGTGTGTAACGCTGCAGTGATTCTAGAAGGTTCTTGCCCGGCCATGTTAGTCAATGCTCAAGTCAATATCTGCAGTATTTTTACATTATGGCACAGCTGCGCAAACCACAACCACCTTTCAACATTGAAGTTTCTGGCCTTTTTAGAATGCATATCCAGGCACTGTGGGTTAGTTTTATAAAACTAGTCTGCACTCTTGGGAAAAACATTTTCTCCATGTTTTATACCAGCTGAACAAGTAGTTTCTGCTTGCAGCAAAAGGGAAAAAAAAAGAAGATTCCAGAAAACTTTCCACTTCCTGTGCACCAGCTGGCGCTGAGACAGACATCAGCCACACCTCCAACGGCGGGCAGCACTCACTCTTTGATGTCCTTCAGCTGCTCGATGTCCTGCACCTTCACGTAGTCGGGGTCGTGGACCAGCAAGTGAATGGTGTACGGCACCACGTACTCCGGGAGCAGAGAGAAGAGCTTTTCTACAAGAATAATGACAATGATAATAATGAGCAAGGCAAACTGGTGGGAGGGGAAACACAGTCAATGAGAGAAATGGTCTGAATGGGATCATTGTTCAGGTTGAGCGCTGAGAAGAGACATGCATTGAAGGAAGTGACACGCATTGACCAGGAGGTGAAGGACATCTCAGAGGCAGCAGGAGGATGAGGGGGGGAGTGACGGAAAGGAGGGGAAGATAGAGGAGCCAGATGACGTGCCATGGTGATGGTATTTTATTGAAAAATCTATCTATTTTACCATAAGCAAGGCAACCGGGCAACACAGATACTGCTCATAACACTGAAGAACATTCAAGGGAGCCATATAAGGAGGAGGAGGAGAAAGTGGGAGGTGTATGATGAGGAGGGGAGGACTAGAGGAGGAAGAAAGAGGAGGATGAGGAGGGGAGGAGGAGAGGAGGAGAAGGCAGGAGGTGAATGAAGATGAGGAGGAGAGGAGAAAGCAGGAGGTGGATGAAGATGAGGAGGAGAAGAAGAGAAGGCAGGAGGTGGGTGAGGATGAAGAAGAGAGGTGGATGAGGAGGGGAGGAGAGGAGGAGAAGGCAGGAGGTGGGTGAGGATGAGGAGGGGAAGAGGAGAGGAGGAGAAGGCAGGAGGTGGGTGAGGATGAGGGGAGAAGGAGAGGAGGAGAAGGCAGGAGGTGGGTGAGGATGAGGAGGGGAGGAGGAGAGGAGGAGAAGGCAGGAGGTGGGTGAGGATGAGGAGGGGAGGAGGAGAGGAGGAGAAGGCAGGAGGTGGGTGAGGATGAGGAGGGGAGGAGGAGAGGAGGAGAAGGCAGGAGGTGGGTGAGGATGAGGAGGGGAGGAGGAGAGGAGGAGAGGAGGAGAAGGCAGGAGGCGGATGAAGATGAGGAGGGGAGGAGGAGAGGAGGAGAGGAGGAGAAGGCAGGAGGTGGGTGAGGATGAGGAGGGGAGGAGGAGAGGAGGAGAGGAGGAGAAGGCAGGAGGTGGGTGAGGATGAGGAGGGGAGGAGGAGAGGAGGAGAGGAGGAGAAGGCAGGAGGTGGGTGAGGATGAGGAGGGGAGGAGGAGAGGAGGAGAGGAGGAGAAGGCAGGAGGCGGATGAAGATGAGGAGAGGAGGGGAGCGGGCGGGGCCAGGCTCACCGCTGACGGCGGCGTGCTGCTTCAGGTACTCGCGGCGGAGGTTGATGTTCTTGACCAGGCACTGGCGGGCGTGGGCGCGGCGCTCCTTCATGGGGTCTTTGGCGCACAGGGCGAAGATGGCCAGGTACTCCAGCGGGAGCCTCAGCCGGCACAGCCCCTTGTGCAGCTTCTGAGCGAAAGCCTGCCGCACCTGGTAGCACTCGTCCTGTGAGGAGAGCCTCGCATTAGCACTGGGGCTAATCCCAATATACACCAGCCTTAGCCAACATACACCAGCCTCTGCGCTAACCAAGCACACATACACTAGCCTTAGCGAACTTACATAAGCCTCTGCGCTAACCAAGCACACATACACTAGCCTAAGCCAACATACACCAGCCTGTGCACTAACCAAACACACATACACTAGCCTTAGCTAACATACCCCAGCCTCAGCACACATACACACAAAAGCACGCATACAACTAGCCTCTGCGGTATAGCTAACATCAGTGCTAACCAGCCAAACCCCGTCCTGCTTTCATAAACACACACGCACATATACCAGCTTGAGCAGTAGAGCTAACATCAGTGCTAACCAGCCAAACCCCATCCAGACTCATGAAAGGCCACAAGGTGATGAGATCCAGATGGCCAGGAAATTAGGTTTGCGATACAGTTCCATTACGGGAACACAAATGCACTGCTCTTTAAACATACCGATTTATTTCAATAAATACTGATTAAATAGACATGTCTCGAGCCAGATAATGTAGATGTCCAGGTACCACAGAGTGGCTTAAAGGCAAGAAGGCTTCAGGCAATGCATTCTTCAAATTTTATAGTTAAAAAAATATTAATTTTATGTTCAAACAAACAGTGTGCATGCAAATGTTTTGGCTGCAGCCTTTGTCAGTGCAGTGAAACGTTTGCATGCACACTGTTTGTTTCAATATAAAATAATATATTGAAATAGAGTGTGGTCCACCAGTGCACAGTTTCCGAGACACCGTACCATGTTCCTGTGTCTGGGGGCTCCCAGTGATTTTAGAAATTCTTGTGCATTTACAGCTAATAGCAAATGTGTGTATTTCATGTATTTGTAATTATGGTTAATCTACTTACACCATAATCACTGTAATCACTGTATTAATGCTCTTAATTGCAAAAAACACTGAACTGTGGCAGTTGTCCAGTACTGAGTGGAAAGAAGGTGAAATGTGAGAGAGAGAGAGTATGTGAGTGGAGAGTAAGAGGTCTCTCTTAAGTTAATGACCAGGGCAGAGCTGGTACTGCGAAGAGGAAATGGGAGATGGGAGATGGAGTGTGTGAGTGTCAGTGTGTGAGTGTGTGTGAGTGTGAGTGTGTGTGAGTGTGTCAGTGTGAGTGTGAGAGTGTGTGAGTGTGTGAGTGTGTGTGAGTGTGAGAGTGTGTGAGTGTGTGAGAGTGTGTGAGTGTGTGAGAGTGTGTGTGTGAGAGTGTGTGTGTGAGAGTGTGTGTGAGTGTGTGTGAGTGTGTCAGTGTGAGTGTGAGTGTGTGTGAGAGTGTGTGAGAGTGTGTGAGTGTGTGTGAGAGTGTGTGAGAGTGTGTGAGAGTGTGTGAGCGTGTCAGTGTGAGAGTGTGTGAGAGTGTGTGAGCGTGTCAGTGTGAGAGTGTGTGAGAGTGTGTGAGAGTGTGTGAGCGTGTCAGTGTGAGAGTGTGTGAGAGTGTGTGAGCGTGTCAGTGTGTGAGCGTGTGAGAGTGTGTGAGTGCAGACGTCTCTCACGTTAATGACCAGGGCGCAGAGCTGGTACTGTGAAGGTGAAATGGGAGATGGAGTGTGAGAGTGTGTGAGCGTGTCAGTGTGTGAGCGTGTGAGAGTGTGTGAGTGCAGACGTCTCTCACGTTAATGACCAGGGCGCAGAGCTGGTACTGTGAAGGTAAAATGGGAGATGGAGTGTGTGAGTGTGTGTGTGAGCGTGTGTGAGTGTGTGTGAGAGTGTGTGAGAGTGTGTGAGTGTGTGTGAGTGTGTGTGAGTGTGTGAGAGTGTGTGAGTGTGTGAGTGCAGACGTCTCTCACGTTAATGACCAGGGCAGAGCTGGTACTGTGAAGGTGAAATGGGAGATGGAGTGTGTGAGTGTGTGTGTGAGCGTGTGAGCGTGTCAGTGTGTGAGTGTGTGTGAGTGCAGACGTCTCTCACGTTAATGACCAGGGCGCAGAGCTGGTACTGCTCCAGGGTGATGATCTCGTGATAGCAGGGCTCCTGGGCCAGCTTCAGCACCGCACAGCCTGCAGCCAGCCTCAGCCGCGACATATCCGGCTTCCTACAGAGATACGGTCTACAGTCAGCGCTGGCGGCGCTTAACGTAATTCCTACAGAGATACGGTCTACGGTCAACAATGGCAGTGTTTAACATCGTTCATAGCGTCTTTTAAAGGTACAATAAGTGAGATTTTTGTGTTAAAACATTGTTACAAGACCAATCCCTTCCTGTCATTGAAAAAGGCTCACTGACATGTTAACTCACCCTATGTCTGTGTTTATAGTTCTTACATTCAGGTTTGAGAATATGCAGTTGATGGGCAGGCACAATATCGTTTAGCTGTACAATAATTCAAGCTCATTGGTTGAAAAGTGCCACAGCCAAATGGCGTTTCAATGTCAGCGAGTTCACAGAGAAGTGGTGGGATAAACAGAGTTGTGGTTTGAGCATGTTTGTTACTGCAATTCCTCTCTTGACCGTTAGAAGTCCGAAATTACCTATTGTACCTTAATTACCCTTATTGCTTTCTTTACCCTCTGGCCCATGGTGCCACTACATGGCATGACAATAAAGGCATTTTCTACTCACAGAGAAATGAACACACAAAGGAGAGTGACAAAATAAATGTCATGTATTGCTGTAATTTAGGGCAGGGTAGGTGGACAGTGAGAGAGAGAAAGGAAACCCATGTTGAGTGCACACAGTGACTGAGTTAGCGATTTCTGTACATTACTTACATTAAATTACATTAATGGCATTTGGCAGACGCTCTTATCCAGAGCAATGTACAGTCGATTAGACTAAGCAGGAGACAATCCTCCCCTGTAGGATTAGGGGCCTTGCTCAATCTTATTGGGGCTACACCGGGGATCGAACCACCGACCTTGCGGGTCCCAGTCATGTGCCTTAACCTACAGACCGCCCCGTCCTGTAGCAGGATCACGTTTATCATTATTCTCTGGACTCGCTATCAGTGTTAAACTCGGCAGGGAGCGCACAAGGAAAGCCCACCGCGTGTCGCCCATTTCCTGTTCCTGTGAAGCGGCACACCTGCAAAACCTCACTGAAGCTCACGGGTCAGCCCGTACTGCCACGGGTACAGGTCCACGCCCCCCCAAACATCTATACCCGGATACGCACAGGGGCAGAACACTGCCCAAACAGCCCCAACAGCGGTCCGAGTCAGACTCAGGTCAGCAGTCCGTCCTGGTCGATGGATTAGACTGTCCTACCATCATTGCTAATGGTCTGCTGTAGTACTGAGTAGACAGTGGGTGCACAGAGATCACGCGGGTTCATATTTTGTCAAAACCACTGGAGGTTTTTTTTTCCCTCTGCTTGGAATTTTAGATATTTAATGTGGTGCACTGCCATCCGGCTGTGATGCGTCGTGTTGCCGTGCCAACTGCTTTTATCGGCCGGGCAACCCGCACCGCTGCTCATCAGGCCAGCACTCTCTCACACAGACTCTTTAATCTGGAGGAGGCTAACCTTGTGAAATAAAGGTTAGGTAAATAAAATAAAACCGCAGGAGTGTGTGTGTGTGTGTGTGTGTGTGTGCCTCAGCTGCAGTGCGTTTTTACTGCCCAAACTCTGGAGGCACAACTTTAAAGTGGGGACAAAAGAATAAAGTAAAAATAAATAAGCCTCTCTGCAGTCCGGGACGAGACCCGGGCGGTCTCCGTCTGAGGAGCACTCGCAGATTAGACGCAGGTCAACGGGCTCCAACATGACAGGCACAAGTACCCACCAGCTTCACTTAAAGGCAAACGGGTTTCATTCCATTCAAGTAATGCACCACAGGCCAGCGTCATTCCTTGAACTTCATTGCGTTTTACGAGGGAAATGAGCTACAAAATACTGCAGTCAATTAAGTCTTTTTTGTCATTGGGTAATTCTGGCCAACCTACAGAAAAGGTACCTGAGTCAGTCAGAACCACTGAGATGAAATGGCCCACTGCAAAATCCAAAACCATACAAAGCAAGTCCAACACCCCCAACAAAGGCAGATCTGTTCGCGCTCTGTGGCCAGGAGGGGGTCCCCCTGCTGCGTTATCGAACAGGGGGGAGGGAGTCGGACTGTTACCCCATCTTCCCCTGCTCCGTCAGGTCCCCGTCGCTGTTCAAGATGGCCGTCAGCATCCTCAGGGTGGAGTTCCCCGACTTGCTCAGGTTGTTCTTCACCCCCAGCAGCCACCGCACCATCAGCTTAATGCCCTGGATCTGAGACAGACGGAGGAGGAGGAGGAGTCAGACCGCTCCGATGGACACCCGGGGAACACTTCCCTCTGCAGCCACTCCGTCACATTAAAGGTAAATGGTAAATGGTTCAACTTTTGAAAAAGTAAGGAAAAAGCGCAACACTTGTACTTTACAGGTCACCACTTTATTGGCAGGCGTGCTGACGTTTCAGCACTAGGCCTTCATCAGAGTGATAATGGTAAATGGTTGGCATTTATATAGTGCCTTCATCCAAAGCGCTGTACAATTGTTGCTTCTCCATTCACCCATTCATACACACACTCACACACCGATGGCGATTGGCTGCCATGCAAGGCCCCGACCAGCTCGTCAGGAGCATTTGGGGGTTAGGTGTCTTGCTCAGGGACACTTTGACACAGCCCGGGCGGGGGATCGAACCGGCAACCCTCCGACTGCCAGACGACTGCTCTTACTGCCTGAGCCTGAGCCATGTCGCCCCCATAAGGTGGCTCCTCCTCACACAGATCACACGCACACACACACACACACACACACACACACACACACACACACACACACACACACACACATGTCCGTACGCGAGGCTGCAGGCCTCAAACAGACCTTGGCCAGAGTTTCCGGGGACACTTCATCGTCGGGGACCCACAGTTTGGTCGTCTTCTTACCAGGGACCTACAGAGAGGCAACATGAGTCCCCCAACACAAAATAAGTTCTTAAGAATCAAGAGAGCCCAATCGCAGCTTATTTATTCATTTTAGTTAGATGATACTGATTTTACAGTGCACTCAGAAAACCTTTGAAAAGGATTCTAACAAGCAGTGTGCAGAGGGTACACTTTTCTTAAAAAGAGAAGCGTAGAGGAACAGCTCATCATTGGGTAATTCCACGTCAACTCAACACACTGGGCCGCATTGTCTTGGATCTGACATGCTGAATTGGCCTTGTAAGAAACCTCAGGAAACGAAAAATACAGTTGTCTTGGATTATTAATATAGCAGATATGAGCTAACAAAGTTTGTGCCAATTCACGCGACTCCATGACTTGCCAAATCTCCATTACTGTAGAGAAACGGTGCTTATATCCCTCTATAGGTCTTTGCCAGCTTTCCCAGCCGTCAGTGTGGCAGATGGAAGAGGCTGAAGTGAGGAGCATGGGAAGCCGATTCAGAAGCAGGGGAAGCGGGTTCAGGAGCAGGGGAAGCGGGTTCGGGAGCAGGGGAAGCGGGTTCGGGAGCAGGGGAAGCGGGTTCAGGAGCAGGGGAAGCGGGTTCGGGAGCAGGGGAAGCCCGATTCAGAAGCAGGGGAAGCGGGTTCAGGAGCAGGGGAAGTGGGTTCAGAAGCAGGGGAAGCGGGTTCAGGAGCAGGGGAAGCGGGTTGGGGAGCAGGGGAAGCGGGTTCGGGAGCAGGGGAAGCGGGTTCAGGAGCAGGGGAAGCGGGTTCAGGAGCAGGGGAAGCCCGATTGAGAAGCAGGGGAAGCGGGTTCAGGAGCAGGGGAAGTGGGTTCAGAAGCAGGGGAAGCGGGTTCAGGAGCAGGGGAAGCGGGTTGGGGAGCAGGGGAAGCGGGTTGGGGAGCAGGGGAAGCGGGTTCGGGAGCAGGGGAAGCGGGTTCAGGAGCAGGGGAAGCGGGTTCAGGAGCAGGGGAAGCCCGATTCAGAAGCAGGGGAAGCGGGTTCGGGAGCAGGGGAAGTGGGTTC
>NC_083772.1:9614323-9616823 GCF_963514075.1 Conger conger
GCCTTAGTAAACACAAAGGGGAAATCACTTTGTTCCGGACCAAGGAGACCCAGTCTATTAGCGCAGTCACAAGACTCACTAATAGACTCACGTTTTGCTCGAAATGTGTTGACTCACTGCGGCGGTTAAAGATTTACAAGGCGCTCAAAGCCAAGCGCAGCGTTTCCTCAAGTGTTCTGGTTAAACAGATAAATGTGTACAGTCAGTCAATCCGGTCCCCCTAATCATCCGCCTCACATTTAATGGGTTGTGCGAGCCCATTCTATTCCCATCAGACTCATTTCCCCAAGGTTGTCACCGTCAAAGGGAAACAAATTCTCCCCATCGACCTTCCCGGTTCAATACACACAAAGCACGCGCGTTGCTAATGGTCCTTGGATTGCAGATGCTTTCCGATTCCCTCTTGAGTCGAGCAGAGTTAAAGAAGAAGTGCAGGACTGAGATGAGACGAAGGCTTTCTTCCCCTTCAGAAAAACCACACAGTCCCTGACAAAGGCAGTGCTGGCGGACGCCGAGCCTTCCGTCCGGAGGACACCTTACGGGACGCATGCCCTGGCCCCGTTCCCCCTGTACCCCGTTCCCCTGCCTGTCCCTGTTCCCCAGCCCTGCTCCCCCTGTCCCCCCTTCCCCTGCCCCATTCCCCTGTCCCCCACTCCCCTGCCCTGCTCCCCTGCCATGCTCCCCCTGTCCGCCATCCCCTGTCCTGCACCCGCTGCTCCCCTGCCCTGCTCCCCCTGTCTCGCTCCCCCCGTTCCCCTGCCCCGCTCCCCCTGTCCCCGTTCCCCAACCCCGTTCCCCTGCCCTGCTCCCCCTGTCCACCATCCCCTGTCCTGCACCCGCTGCTCCCCTGCCCTGCTCCCCCTGTACCCCATCCCCTGTCCTGCACCCCCTGCCCCGCTCCCCCCGTTCCCCTGCCCCGCTCCCCCTGTCCCCGTTCCCCAACCCCGTTCCCCAGCCCTGCTCCCCCTGTCCACCGTCCCCTGTCCTGAACCGGCTGCTCCCCTGCCCTGCTCCCCCTGTACCCCATCCCCTGTCCTGCACCCCCTGCCCCGCTCCCCCCGTTCCCCTGCCCCGCTCCCCGTTCCCCAACCCCGTTCCCCTGCCCTGCTCCCCCTGTCCACCATCCCCTGTCCTGCACCCCCTGCCCCGCTCCCCCCGTTCCCCTGCCCCGCTCCCCGTTCCCCAACCCTGTTCCCCTGCCCTGCTCCCCTGTCCCGCTCCCCCCGTTCCCCTGCCCTGCTCCCCCTGTCCCCGTTCCCCTGCCCTGCTCCCCTGCCCCGTTCCCCTGCCCCGTTCCCTGTTCCCCAACCCCGTTCCCCTGCCCTGCTCCTCTGCCCCGCTCCCCCCGTTCCCCTGCCCCGCCCCCCAACCCCGTTCCCCTGCCCTGCTCCCCCTGTCCCCGCTCCACCGCCAGCGCACACTCACGATTTGATGTGCGGGAAGCTCTCCTCCATCCTGCCGCCCGTGTTCTTGAAGATCTGCAGCGCGGCTTCGGCCACCTTCTCGTCCTCCATCTTCAGGCAGCCCAGCAGCGACTCGAAGGTCTCGGCCGAGTGGAAGGACACCGGGTGGGTGAAGGACAGCACCTGGGGAGGGAGGAGAGGAGGAGGGAGGAGGGAAGAGGGGGTGAGGGAGGAGGGGGTGGGGATTGGACTGGTCACTAATCTTACCTCACTGCAAAAAAGTCCTAATGAGCGTTTTAGTCTTGTAATAAGACTTAAGATCTTATTTTTTTCCCTCTCAAGTACAATTTATTAGCTAGCTTTAAGTTACCGTCCACTTGACAAGTGGAATTTTCTTACCCCACGAACAAATCTTGAAATGAGTCAAATGGTATAACCTCATTGGCAATATCTTCGGTCTTATTTAGCAAAAAACTAAAATGTCTGAATGCAAGACAAAAATACATGTTGAGACTGACTTATTGTTTTGGTTTTGCAGTGCACACATCACATAGCCACCAGACCTAATCTAATCACATACAAGCATCTGACATAGCAGCTGAACTGGGCTGTTCATTAACCATGACAAACGTCTGCAATCATTTATCTTTTGTAAAGATCACACAGTTGGCAGACAGTACAATACAATAACAGCGAAGGACTCTCTACATACATTATGTGTAGAGAGAGACACAGAGAGCGAGAGAGAGAGAGAGAGAGAGAATGAGAGTGAGAGAGAGAGAAAGAAAGAGATGCACTCTATTCAATTTACTTGAGTGCCGCCTGCCTGAATAGTAGTTTTAAATTTCCTTTCACAGAAGTACACTGCAGCTACGAATCAGTAGTGTCCTCACAAGTCAGAGAGAGGCCGCTCTCATATAAACTAGAGAAGGATACAATGAACACAGCCAACCAATACTGCAAAGGCACCTGAATAATTCCTCTTCTTTTGCTTTTCATTAACTCGGTGTTGCACGTTCCTCACACACACCGTATACCCAGGAACCGTGCGAACAGCCTGATACTCTGCACTAGCACGTGGCAGAGGATCTGTCTCT
>NC_083772.1:9621823-9736823 GCF_963514075.1 Conger conger
GGGGCCAGCACTGTCATGCATCGTCCCACAGGAAGGAGGGCTAACAGCCACCATAATAAAGCCACCGTGACATCATCAGCCCTTCATTTCAAAGTGACGATGAGCAGCAGTCAAACACAGCGCGATTTATAGCCAGAGAACACACTACATTTATTCCTCATTGAAGGTAACTTCAGGCTTATATTGTGGCTCTCCTGCACCTATAGACCCCCCCCCCCCGATATTGACAAACCGCTTGATAAGCAGGGAACACAAAGACAAAGACAAACACCATTATACCACACTTTATAACACCTCGCTGGCCAGCAGAGGATGGGCTCCCCCTCTACAGCCAGATTCCTCCCGACACTTCTTCCCATTGGGGAGTTTCCCCCCCCCCCCACCGCTGTCCGAGGGTTTTCTACGGAAAAATCCATACTCCTGCTTTTACAATACTCTGTTTTGTAAAGCATTGACATGGTTTGCCCATGAGGGTATGGATTGGCAAACCGAGTGCACGGATTGTTCTCCTAACAGGTAAGTTTACCTCCTGTGCTATCTGGGGGTTCATGCCTGGTGTTTTCCCTTCTGTTACCCTGCAAAGCGTCTTTGTGACACGGTTTTCTGTAAAAAGCCGCAATACAAACAAAGGCCGTTTTACAGCAGCAGACCGACTCAAAGGCATTGCAGCTCTTTCAGGAGACGAAAGCTTGCTACCAGGCTTATTACCGGGACACATTACCACGCCAATTATTTTTAAAAGATGGGGAAAAAAACAAACATTTCTGGTTACATTTTTCCTTAAATGTTTAAGAATCTGTTGGCAAATACTTGTTTACTTGAGTAAATGGCCCCTGGCCCACCCCCAATTATTAGTGAAATTATCTACTGATAAATACGCCATCACCCTCATTACTGGACTCACTGCATCTCCTCAGATCCCAGCAGGGTTTCATCTGGAAGCAGGAGAAGCACTAAACCAAGCGCCTCACCTGGAGTGCTGATCTACAATCAGATTTCACCTTGCCCCATCTTAGTTTTTTTCACATTAACGGCTAAAAACGTAAAACTGATCCCAGATCAGTACGCCATGAAACCATTTATGAACACGGGCCCACATATCCGTTGAAAGATTCATCCGGCTGACGCGTTAGACGAGATCGTCTCAAAGCACACCGGCACAAATCACATTCGTTTATGTAGACTTTATCCCCAAGGTGCACCACCAGGGCACAACTTAAATTCATTATCCGGTTGTTCTGACAAGGACGCAAAAACCGCACCGTAGCAGCAAACCTCAGAGGAAAATAACAAACAGAACAAGGTCAGACCCTCATCAGTGGCTCAAACGAAAGGGGGGCACGCGTTGGACACGCTCAGTTAGCGCGCTAGCTGACTGGGCACATTAACCAAGGCTCTACACAGGGATTATAACGTGCTGCTAATCATATCACACGGTTTACCTACGAGGACGCACTAATCAAGCCATGACCTGCTGACCCAATCCTGCAAATGCGGGCTACTCCTTATAGCACGCCACATCACGGACTACCTGCCGGGTAACAGTGAAAATGAGTGATTAGTTATAGGCGGCTGTAAGTGTGTGTTTGTGGATCGGAGTAGAGAGCAGAGTTTGAAGTGTGTAATGCATAGGTGAGTTAGTCAGAGCTTGCGTGATATATGAACAAGGTCACAATGCGAGCCGTATTCATGAGGAAAAAACACGATGAATATGATTAGTCATCATTCAAAGTAGTTTTATCTGTGGCCGTGTGCAACAACCAGTGACATACCCTCCTTATCAAAAAGTCACAGGGACCATATTAAGTGTCTGAAAGGGTGTCTAAGCTGAATGTTTGATAAGACGGTGGGCCGCACGTACAATTGAATTCGGGCGGTGCGACTTCTGTCCCGCTGAGATTATGTGAGGCCCAACACACCCAGTGATGGAAAGGGCACAGTCTCAAACCCTTCCTCTGCCTTTAAAATGGAGAGCCCAGCTGGACCAGTTACACAC
This sequence comes from Conger conger, assembly GCF_963514075.1. NCBI lineage: Eukaryota > Metazoa > Chordata > Actinopteri > Anguilliformes > Congridae > Conger > Conger conger. Next base: position 9,623,820 of record NC_083772.1, read on the forward strand.
AGGGCACATGAAAGCACACTCAGAAACGCCGTCTGAACCGCCGTTCCCACAGCGGAGCCCGACGTCCGCAGGCACCCAGGAGGCCAGATGGGGCCCCGGTGCGATATAAACTCTGTTTAAGACCCCACCTCCCCGCCAATGACATGCCTCCTCTCCCACGCAGGCAGAGAGATGCACCACCCACAGGCCAGCCACAGCCCACCGCCATTAGTGATTAACGTGAGGGGGACAGCAGTGGCAACATGCCAGACATCACCTGTACACAGGCTAGAACAGTTTGACTCGTAGCCACAGACGTGCACACTCACACAGACGTGCACACTCACACAGGCGTGTACACTCACACAGACGTGCAGACTCACACAGACGTGCACACTCACACAGACGTGCACACTCACACAGACCTGCAGACTCACACAGACCTGCAGACTCACACAGACCTGCGCACTCACACAGACCTGCGCACTCACACAGACCTGCAGACTCACACAGACCCGCACACTCACACAGACCCGCACACTCACACAGACGTGCACACTCACACAGACCCGCACACTCACACAGACGTGCACACTCACACAGACCCGCACACTCACACAGACGTGCACACTCACACAGACCTGCACACTCACACAGACGTGCACACTCACACAGACCTGCACACTCACACAGACGTGCACACTCACACGCACACTCACACAGACGTGCACACTCACACAGACGTGCACACTCACACAGACCTGCACACTCACACAGACGTGCACACTCACACAGACGTGCACACTCACACAGACCTGCACACTCACACAGACGTGCACACTCACACAGACCCGCACACTCACACAGACCCGCACACTCAGAGACAGGAGCGCGTCAGTAGCCCCTGGTATAAGCCCCAGCTCACCGGTCGTCGATGCTGTTCTGGTAGTAGATGTGCAGCAGCTTGTCTTTGATCCAGGAGATCTGCTTGGTGGCTTCCTTCCCCGCCTCGCCCTGCAGAGAGTACTTCTTATAGATCTGAGCCAGGCCCATCATGGCCTCCTTACGGACGCGCCACTGGAGTAAAGACACAACACAAAAAAGCCCTCAACGACACAGAGAAGCTACTGCAGATCAATATTTTAGGACAAAAGAGGAAAAAAATAAAGCATTAGAGCGGGCAGAAATCTCAGAGGGGGTGAGCACACGGGCTTATATAAGGGCTGAGATCACACTGCGGCCCTCAGACGGGCTGAGCACAGGGGACACGCCAGCTCTGACCGTCTGCGCCTTCTCTAAATAAATGATAAATAAGGAATTATTTTTACATAAAAACCCGTCCGAGAAGGTGAACGGCGTGTTACAGCACGTAGCGGGAGGCGGCAGGGGGAGAGGGAGAGGGAGAGAGAGAGGAGCTGGATGTGCCCGTCTGATTCACACACATCGCCAGAGCTCAATTAGATTACACTGTGTGGGCTCTGTTTGAAAATGCACGGCGGGGCTGGGGGTGGATATGAGTTATGGTCCAATTTACTGGGCCGCGGCCTCCTGCTCCGCGCGGAGGAGAGAGCGGTTCCCCGGGATTGGATGAGGAGGAGGAGGAGGAGAGAGGGAGCGCGGGGGAGCTGATGGATTCCAGCATCTCGGTTTCGCCGGCGTTCCCCGCCCCCCCCCCCGACCGTCTGCCCGGCGATACGAGCGGGCCGCAGACACACAGCCGGACGCACGGACACGCAACACGCCGCGGACCGTAAACAGCGCTATTTTTGTTCTTCCCCGAGTCCGGGCGCGCGCGGTCCACAGACGCCGTCTCGTTGTGCTGAAATGAGACGCCGCCGTTTGCATTTCACGCATGGGGGGGTCCGGCCGTATGAGAGCAGCCCAAGAGCCGTGCCGTTCGATAACCGTCCCAGAAAGCCTCGTAATGAGGTCAATCAAAGCACAAAATAGGATCTGAGAGACGCTACCTACAGACCGCGCTCCTCGTCTCCCGGCAACAAATTATGGGAAAATGAGGTCTCATTCATACAAGCATGGGAAGAGCTTCCCTGATTCGGAACATGATTGGTTTGTACAAGTCGGTGATTGACAGCGCCTGCTTGTGAAAGGACGTGTAGAGGTCTGGTACAGGTTGCACTTCTTCCTTCACGACCGACTCAGACCCTGCAGAGCAGGGAGTGTCCGATCTTATCCGAAAAGGCTTTTGTTTTGACCCAGCACCAACACGCCAATTATACCAACTCACTAATCACGGTCCTCAATGAAGCCCTTTCATAAGCACAAATCAGGTGCCTTAGTGGTGGGCAGAGCAAAAGACCGGACCAACACTGACCCTTTCCGGATAACACGGGACACTCCTGCAGTACAGCATCGTATTACGAGCATCCACTGTCTTGGGGCGACATTGACTCCGGCAGTAAGAGCAGTCGTCTGGCAGTGGGAGGGTTGCCGGTTCGATCCCCCAGCTCGAGCTGTGTCGAAGTGTCCCTGAGTAAGACATCTAACCCCTAAATGCTCCTGACGAGCCGTTTGGTGCCTTGCACAGCAGCCAATCGCCGTTGGCGTGCGAGTGCGTGTATGAATGGGCGAATGAGAAGCATCAATTGCACAGCGCTTTGGATAAAGGCGCTATATAAATGCCAACCATTCAACATTTACAGCTATAACGTTAACGCGCAGCAGGAGCTGAAGACCCACCCTCTTGTCTAGCGTCCTCTCCCTCACGAAGTTCAGCAGCTGATCGTTCACGAGGGCCAGGTCCTTCTTCGCGGCCGTCACTATGGAGACGATCACATCGTGTCGGATGGCCTCTTCTGGGTCATGTGACCTCACCTTTAAGTACTCTGGGTGGGGGGGGAAACAAACCAAGTCAAGCCAATAGAAATCAGCCTGACAGTGCGTGTAAGGCATACTGTATGGTGCTCCGGTCAGGGCAGACACCTGTCAGGTCTTTGGCTAAGTCAGGGTGGTTCATCAGGCAATGACTGGCAAACTTCACACACTCCAGGCGAATGGGAACATGGATGTCATTGAACCTAAGGATAAAGAAAACATTTTTAAAATACAGCATTTAAATACATCAATAAACCACTTTATAGCAAACAAATATTACAGGTCATAAAAAAAACACCACACTTGCATACATTTTTTATTGACATTAAAATTAACATTAATGTTTACAATAAGCAAACTGCTAAGTCTGGCTTATTGCGCGGTAATGTTCCCTGAGACACACTATGAATAACAGCAGGAGTAAGAACAGGAAGTGGATAACAGCAGGAGTAAGAACAGGAAGTGGATAACAGCAGGAGTAAGAACAGAAAGAGGATAACAGCAGGAGTGAGAACAGGAAGTGGATAACAGCAGGAGTGAGAACAGGAAGTGGATAACAGCAGGAGTGAGAACAGGAAGTGGATAACAGCAGGAGTAAGAACAGGAAGTGGATAACAGCAGGAGTAAGAGCAGGAAGTGGATAACAGCAGGAGTAAGAACAGGAAGTGGATAACAGCAGGAGTAAGAACAGGAAGTGGATAACAGCAGGAGTAAGAACAGGAAGTGGATAACAGCAGGAGTGAGAACAGGAAGTGCTGACGATGAGACAGAGGGAGACGTGCGCTACCTTCCCAGGTAGCACTGCCAGAGGGGCTTGTTCTGCCCGGCCAGCTCCGAATCTTTCGCTCCGAACATTTTGGCCAAAAGCTTCACCACCTGCAGCCTCTCGTCGTTGTCGTTGCTCTGGAGAGGAACAGACACGCGGGTGTGAACACGTCGACGTCGGCCGCGGGAATCACAGCCCGAAACGGCGGTAACGGCAGTGCACCTTGAGCTTGAACTCCAGCTGGGGGAGCACGGACAGGAGCAGGTGGCTGTCGATGTTGTACAGCTCCAGGATGAGGTCGAACACGTGCTCCGACAGGTCGCTCACCGACGTCTTCCCCAACATCAGCACCTGGTTAAAGAACTGCGCAGAGACACGCCCGGGTCAGCCCCGCACCCAATCGCAGCCCAGCAGAGGAGCCTACAGTACTGAGGGTCAGAGACACACCCTATCACCTCCTCACCCAATCAAAGCACAGGAGCCCACAGTACTGAGAATCAGAGACACACCCTATCACCCCCTCACCCAATCAAAGCACAGGAGCCCACAGTACTGAGGGTCAGAGACACACCCTATCACCTCCTCACCCAATCAAAGCACAGGAGCCCATAGTACTGAGGGTCAGAGACGCACCCTATCACCCCCTCACCCAATCAAAGCACAGGAGCCCACAGTACTGAGGGTCAGAGACACACCCTATCACCTCCTCACCCAATCAAAGCACAGGAGCCCACAGTACTGAGGGTCAGAGACACAACCTATCACCCCCTCACCCAATCAAAGCACAGGAGCCCACAGTACTGAGGGTCAGACACACCCGATCACCCCCTCACCCAATCAAAGCACAGGAGCCCACAGTACTGAGGGTCAGACACACCCGATCACCTCCTCACCCAATCAAAGCACAGGAGCCCACAGTACTGAGGGTCAGACACACCCGATCACCTCCTCACCCAATCAAAGTACAGGAGCCCACAGTACTGAGAATCAAGAGACACACCCCATCACCCCCTCACCCAATCAGAGCCCAGCACAGGCGCCCAACAGGGAGCACGGACGGATGGCGAGACGGACAACTCCGGCCGGCACTGAAACGAACCTCGCGACGGCCTTTCCCTGTTCCGGCTGCCAGGACAGGGGCAGTGCGGTGCGAGATAATAACACTCCCGGCTTCCGGAGGCTTTAATGAGCACCGCGGGGAATAGCGGTCAATGGGAGCCGCTGCGGCAGGGAGACTCCGGCGAGATGCCGTGACAAATGAGTTGGGGCCGGAGCTAACAATAGCCCGGAATCAGGATCTGTGTAAAAGCAGCGCTGCATCAGCCCTTTTCCTGCCGGGACCCTTTCTCCTTCATCCCTCCCCCCCCTCTCCCCTCCCCGGACACCGTCCTCACCAAGCAGAGTCACCTACGCGCGGCACTCGAGGCTACTGCAGAACGCGCTCAGCCGGGATTTTACAAAGAGCAGACCCTGCTGCAGAGGCGAGAGCCACATTTGATCATTAGCTATATATATGTATATATATATATACACACACAGTTATTGAGCACTTCATTAGGTAGACCTGCGCACCAGCCGTATCGCACTCTGGGGCCTGAAAGGGCCACGGACGCATGATTAGAATCTTCTTCACTGAACATTCTGATCACGGTTAACCGAAAGCACTGCAGAGTTCTAGAACACTGACCTTTGAAGAAAAAAAAACACAAAAACAACAACATTCCAATAAGTCTTCAAAGGGACTTCAAAAGACATCATCCCCCTCTGCCGACACACTGCCGTACTCGTGTGTGGATTAAATATACACCATACAATAAAAACGGCTAGCACTTGCGCCTGATCTCAAAAAGAATAATAATCATAATAATAATATTTATGGATGGGGTAACGGGGGGGGGGGGGGGGGGACTCACGTTGGTGATGTAGGGCTCAATGGCCTGTGCGGTCCTCTTCAGCAGGGCTTTGGCCAGGTCATACGCCTGCTTGTTCAAGTTCTACACACAGACCCACACACACACACACACAAACACAAACACACACACAAACAAACACACACACACAAACGGGAAGAGCGTTTTACAGGTTATTTTCGGCAAACAGGCGCTAAAACATGCAGGAAAACAAGACAGGAATAGCGTGGTTCGCTCAAAGCCTTTTCTGGGTGCAAAATAACAACGGCTTCACCAGAAAAGCCAAACCTGCCCCCCAAGAAAAGATTGCTTGGGTAATGCATTCAGCTGTGCCTGGAGACATTTCCCCAGAGATGAACAAGGGAACAGCTTTTATCATTTGAGCCGTACGGGAGCAGAGAAAAGGTCAAATCGCAGGGGCGCACAGCCTCCCGCAGCCTGACACTGCACCTCTGGAGACCATGAGGAACCCCAGCCCAGGGGACTTACCATATGAAAATATCCCTGTAATTACTTCCATGGTTGTAAAAGCAGAAGAGGTGGACAAATGCTTGCTATAAGGCAGGGGTGTCCAACTCCAGTCCTGGGGGGCCGCAGTGACTGCTGGTTGTTGGTGTGTTTCAGCAGGAGAGATACATTTATGAGTCTTTCATTGGCTAAAAAGAGTTCACACACCTTGTTCTCAAGGCCTTAACTGGCTGCTTATTGAAAGGAAACCACAAATACCAGCAGACACTGCGGCCCTCCAGGAGCTTGTCACCCCTGCTATAAGGTATATTGGCACAGAAAAGATGTTCTTTGTGCACATCGGAGTCTGTATATTTAATACAGTTATACATTCCATGTGCATCAGACCAGTAAAAATGAGAAAATATGACTTCAGCACGGGAGAGTATGTGCTTCTGGATAAAGCAGCCATACATTACGCAATTATGAATAAAACCGATATACAGGGAGAGACAAATGTTAATATGCATGCAACGAATCTTCACTCCATATAGCAGGCTACACCTCAAACTGCAATCCATAACCTTTGCATCACCATTTTCTACAGGGTCTTGGACAGCAGACAGTAAGGGCATAAACCACTCACACCCACCCCCACCCCATCAGCATGTACAATACTGCATCACAGGCCAGAGGTTGAGGACAGAGCGCGTTACCTTGTGTGCTGGAACCAGGTTGACCAGCACCGTGTCCAACAGCTCCTGTGACACGGTGTCCCCCTCACAGATGATGGAGCTCATCAGATCCACCATGTGCATGTGCACCTTCTGGTTGTGACCGTTGCTGAAATGAGTGGGAATTGGGAGTCATTACTGGGGAACAGAGAGGTCAGTGGAACAATACAAGTCTTTTTTTATTTTATTTTTTTTGCATTGCATTTACTGGATTAGACACACACAGGCTTAATAAACAAACTAGACCACCCATTCCTTTTGCAACTATGCCTGACGGGTCTTTTTTTAGGTACCCCATCATGCAGTATTGACCTATTTGGGGTCCAAGCACCCTGACCATTTAGGGACGTTATTCAAGGGGCTCATGGCCTCGGACTGTCCCGGCACTCACTTGATCACTTGGAAGAGCGTTCTGTAGAGCTGCGTAAAGATCTCGTTGCTGTCCTCCAACTCGAAGCAGATGTTGTAGGACTTCACCCAGGCTATGTTCTGTCGGATCAAAGACAACGCTAGTAAACACGCCTGAACAAAAGGGGGCACCAAAGAGCCCCCAAAAGGTTCTGAGCCTCCCCAGAGAACCCCAAGCGTACCTCAAGTAAATAAAAGTATCTGTTGAACTGGGCGCTCTTGGTGTCCTCCAGCCCCTTCAACTGCCGTGTGATGAACATGAATATGTCCTGAAAGGAAGGCAGGAGAAGTGAGATCACAACCAGGCCGGTGACAGAGGGAGGGGCTTCTCCACAAAAATCCAGAGGGCAAGTTTCAGAGGAATCCATGGCGCGCCGAAAAAAGCCTTGGACATCCGATACAAATGAGAAATATTCAGACAAATATTTCGGGGAATAATATCTGACAACGCCATTCATAATGCCCACGGACCTGTAACATTCCCGAAATAGAAACTCCAGCGCTCTTGAATATATTTATTATATTACTGGCAGCATGCAATGCTGATGAAGCCAAAATGTCCATACTTATTTCGCGTGTTGTCAATAAAACGTATTGGGAGAGTGTGCTGATTTTCTTCTCTTGGAATTTCTGAACCGGGCAGCGAGTAACGTTTTTGGAGCCGTGAGCCGAGCGTGCTGCATTTTAAATCGAGGACCCGTAACATCACAAACTCCAAAAACCCGATGGAGCCCTAAAAGGGCAAGACCAGTCCCTGCTGCGAGGAGACTCACTTTCAGCTTGTCGGGGGAGGTGTAGGGCGCCTCGGGGGCGTAGATTCTGAAGATGTCCGCCAGGCAGCAGGCCACCAGCAGACGCACGTCCTTGTCCGGGTGCTTGAGGAAGAAGTCGGAGGCCAGGTGCAGGGCCAGGTTGAGGTAGAGCTCCTTCTCCTCCTCAGAGTCCTGGTCCATGTCCATGAAGGTCTTCACCACCATCTGCGGGAGGGGAGGGGAGAGGAGCCCAGGCCCATAAGAACCAGCATGGCATAGAGGGCATGGCGGGTCATTCTAATGGACTTCAAGGAAACCACTGAAAGCCCTCCAGGACTGGCTTTAAACCAGGAGACAGGAGTTAAACCAGCAGACACTGCGGCCCTGCAGGACTGGAGTTAAACCGGCAGACACTGCGGCCCTCCAGGACTGGAGTTAAACCGGCAGACACTGCGGCCCTCCAGGACTGGAGTTAAACCTACAGACACTGCGGCCCTCCAGGACTGGAGTTAAACCTACAGACACTGCGGCCCTTCAGGACTGGAGTTAAACCTACAGACACTGCGGCCCTCCAGGACTGGAATCAAACCGGCAGACACTGCGGGACTCCAGGACTGGAGTTTGACACCCCCGGGTAGGCGTGAAAGTCCCGCTCTTCCACACTGGCACACACACTAATGTCAGCGTGAGGTGACAACACCAGCCAACAGCTGCATTAATAATGTAGGAAATCGATGGTGGCCCCCCCCCTTGACCCTGATAACTGGCTGAAGCCCGCTCACACATTTCCACTGGGGTCTTCCCAGTGCAGCAGAGGAGAGCTCGAGTTAAACCAGCCGGATACAACCCTGAAATGATCTACCGGACACCCACATTCTTTCTGTGCGATGCACAAAAATGGAGAAGCAGGTTTAGGCATCACTATGGAAGGGGCACAATCGGTCATTGGAAAGGTTATTGCGAAAACAAGACAAATTTACAGCCATTTCCTAGTATTGTTTTGGAGATTTTGACCCACAGATAGGAGGCATCTGTCAAAATATGTGATCATTTATGTAACAATATTTAAGGGTGGCCCTAGCTTCACAGAGAATGTCAGGCTGAATGCCTTTCCCGTACTAACGCAATATTCGGAATAAACAATAAAATGGCATTTGTTTTAATAATTTAAAAAAGGAAGAGCTTAAATTATTCAGGATGTGTACAGGTAAGTAGGGTAGATAAAAAACACTCAGTGAAGGGGTCGTAAAGACTCATCCACAGAGCATGCGCTACAGACAGACTGGGAACATCACAAGACCGCCTCAGACCGTGATATTCTTGTGGAATGAAAATGGGGGAATTTCTCCACACAAATACTGGTCCATGCTTTCACACACACACACACACACACACACACACACACACACACACACACACACACACACACACACACACACACACACTAAAATCTGTTATGTCTGTCGGGGGTCAGAAGGTCCTCACCTTGAGCCTGCGCACCATCTCCTCCTTGGAGATTTTGTCGGAGATCTCCTTCACCCCCGGGGGGTAGGTGATCTTTCCATCGGTGGCCCGGGTCTTGGAGTGAGCCATGCTCTCAGCTCAGTGCTCCCTGGAGGGAGGGAGGGAGAGAGAGAGAGAGAGAGAGGAGGGGTGGAGAGAGAGGGAGGAGATAGAGAAAGAGAGAAGAAATGGAGAGAGAGATAAACAAATATGTGATAAGACGATCCACCTGCATTCGTACCACCCGTGATTAGCGAATGGCACCAGATGGCTGAAACAGTGGTAGATCTGCCAGGTTAACGTCACAGTAAGGTACACAGAGTCACGCAAATGTGGTACAAAACTGTAGATCATTAATGCCGATACGTTAACCTTTGTTGGCTGATGGCCAATATTATAAAAATATACCCAATGGATATGCACCTGTATGCATGTTTTCATGAAATTTAAGGAATGGCTGTTCATTAATGGCTGCATAAATCCCAGCTAGTGTCGGTCCCCTCTCTGTCACGGGGCCCTGCAGTACCCTCTGAGTCCTGCAGGTGTCTCTCTCACTCACTCTATCACTCTCTGCTGTCCTGCTGCTCCCGCTCAACGAGCCCACACTCTTTCATGGCACACAGCCCGAAATCCCCAAGGTAAACAAAGCGCCTGCACACCAAACGCGCGCTCGGGACACACACACACGCTCACACATGCTCACACACGCTCACACACGCTCACACACACACACACACACGCACACACACGCTCACACACGCTCACACACGCTCACACACGCTCACACACACACACACACGCTCACACACACACACACGTACACACACGCTCACACACGCTCACACACACACACACACGCTCACACACACACGCACACGCACACACACTCTCTCTCTCTCTCACACACACACACACACACACACACACACACACGTACACACACCCACACACGTACACACACCCACACACGTACACACACACACACACGCTCACACACACACACACACACACACACACACATCCTTCCGTCAACAATTCCCATTACTTACAAGCAACCTAGCATAGGAGCGCTCGTTTGCAGAAGAGAGAGGGAAGGGCTGTGTTTGAACAGAGGCTATGAGAGGGGTGTTATCTCCCCTCCAATTACTGCCCTGCTCTCAACAGGCCTGGGGGAAAACAAGCGTACACAGCCAGATGAAGGGCAACTCAAGATGAGCTGCACCCCACGCCGGCTCGTCACAATCCCCTCTTCTCCTCCTCTTCCTCCTCCTCAGTCTGCCCTTCCTTCTCTCCTCCCTCCCTCGCTCTCTCGCTCATCCTCCCTGCCCTGCACGAGCGAATAAAAACGCTACGGAGCGACGTCGCCTGAATATTAATGCCCCCACCAGCACGCCACGGAGCTGGGCCCGCCCTGTGACTGACATGGCCCCTCCCCCCAGAACCAACACACACGCTGCTCCGCCTCTCCTCAATGGCCACACCACGTTTCCTGCAGACATTTGGGGCTTTTCACAGCACACATACACACACATACATACACATAGATACACACTCACACACACACACACACACACACACACACACACACTCACACACACACTCACACACACACTCACACACACACTCACACACACTCACACACACACACACCCGTGCCAGCACTCACTGAGCTCCTTACTCAACACGCAGTGCCCTAGCGTCCCTCTGGTAGTTAAGGGACGTGCCACAGACCCGCTAATCGTCAGCTGCTCCGTGAGGCCAGACCCTCTAACGCCGGGGTGCCCAATCAGGGGCCATGGAGGGGAGGCAGGTTTGCATCCCAACCAATCACTACTGCTGCCGATTACACCAATTATCACACCTTCAAGCAGGGAGGAAGGAACTCATTAGTGAAATCAGCGGGTGCAGTGATTGGTAGGAATGAAACCTCATGATTGGGCACCCCTGCTCTAGTGGCCAGGGCCTGCCTGGGGCCAGATTTCGGGGCACTCAGCCTGCAGGTTTCGGACCCCCTGCCCGCCCCAGGATGGGCCGGGTGTGGTGCAGGGATTGCAGGTCGCTCTGACCTCCTCACAGCAGCCCACAGCTGCAGGAGTGAAAGCCAATTACAGCAACACGTCGGACCGTGCAGAAAACCCTAATGAAAGAACCGCGTTCAACATTAATAACAAACTAAACGAAACAACTCTTGACTATAAAAAAAATAAATAAGGAAAACCCACCAACCGATTCGCATTACAGCGGAAAACGATCATCTTCAGACAGAAATCTGCCCGTTTGCGAGCAATTATAATGACAGATGATGTCATTCGTCACTCAGAGTTTCCACCATAAGGACACGGGGGCGGGGGAACCGGGGGGGGGGGGGGGGGGATAATCAGGTTCGGAATGATAAAGTGGGGTGATTAAACCCCCATTCCTACGGAAACCAGATTGGGAAACTGTTCCGCGCGGCGAGCCCAAAAGAACAGCAGCAATTACACGCGGCGCTATAAATAAGGGCTAGGACAGACGGCGGGCCGAGAGCTCATCAAGCCTTCATTATGACTGGCTCCCACAATGCACCCCTCCCCTCCCCGAACCCTCCCCCCGCCACTGCGAGGGCCACGCCGAATGACAATGAGCACCAGGGCAGCCCTCGCTCACCTGTACAGTGCTCACCTCTGTACCCGGGGCGGGGGGGGGCAGGGGGGAGAGAGAACCTCGGCCAAAACCTACATCTCAGCAAAGACACTAGGCTGATCTTTTTACATTATTATTGGCATTTGGCAGACGCTCTTAAGCAGAGCGACGTACAGCTGATTAGACTAAGCAGGAGACAATCCTCCCCTGGAGCAATGCAGGGTTAAGGGCCTTGCTCAAGGGCCCAACGGCTGTGTGGATCTTATTGTGGCTACGCCGGGATTAGAACCTCCGACCTTGCGTGTCCCAGTCATTTACCTTAACCACTACGCTACAGGCCGCCTCTGCATCTCATCTCATCAGTCACAAGGAGAAACGGCATCAGCCAGGGCTTTAAACTCACGCAGGGCCCAGATATTCCTCCGCTTCATAATCCTTCACAGCTGTCCTGATGAGCGCACACAACACACAACGCAGGCCGAGCTATTGAATTACAGGCCACGCAAAATCTAAATATTTGGAAAACTGGAGAAGGATTAATGGCACCAATTCATTCTCCGCCATTTAGTTCCTACAGCTCAGTCCAGCTGAATACACTCGCTACCTTTAATACAACAGGGTTTTTCCTTTTCTCCAACCTCAGAACTACCTCTGAGCGTCTGTGAGGCTCAGGAGCACACTGTACCCCCCATACACAGTCCAGTCCATAAGTCTTCATTCTGGGCTTTTGACTGCCTTTGGAGTTTGTGGTTGGCACTGTTGTCACCAATAACACACCCCAAATGAAATCAAAATCCTAGAATCAAGAGTAGACACTGAACGCCTTCTTATGCCTGCACTACGGAAGCGACTGACTACACCTGAGTAATCAGAAACAGTGGAGAAGCCTACTGTCCAATTACTTTTGGAACGGTTCAGCAATGGAATGGAATTTTATACTCTTTATAAAAAAAGGGCTATAATTCCTACACGGATCACCCAACATGGCTGTGAATACCCTCAGTCCGCACTTTTAACCTCATATTCATTTGTTTCATCTCGAATCCAATGTGCCGCGATACAGAGCGGAAACAGGTACCACCGTCCAAATACTTATGGACGGCACTGTACTATGAAAATATTGGCTTTCGCCTCCCTTTCCCCCTGCATACAGTCAGTGCGCCAGAGGCGATCAAAACTCGCAGGCCTGTCACATCATTGCTATCAGATGGGGAGGACGCAGGCACTCCTCCCGAGTGCGAGCAGCCAGTGGAACGCCTCATCTCCCCCCGCACCCAGGGAGGGGCGCTCCCGCAGCACTGCGGAGCAGAGCCGCCCAGTAATGAGGGGACAGACCGGAACAGCCCTCCACCCCCAAAACAGGTTCATTCTGGAGCCACACTCCAGAGCTCTGAGCCACTGGGGGGGGAGGGGGGGGGTGGCCGTCAGCCAGTCCGGCAGGAACAGCGAACTCCGGAAAGTGTTCTCAAAAGCACCGAAAATGACTTCCCGGAAAAATGTGACCATGCAATTTGCATAAAGTGTTAACCGACCGGTCCTGATTCATAGTTATCTGTACAATTAATCGCCGCAGATTTCACAGAGAAGTGGCAGCAGTGAAGCGTGACATGAAACGGCAGAGGACCGCAGGATAGGATTTAAAACCTGGCAACGTTTAGATCCCGGCGAACTAGCGTCAGCCATGTCGAAATCCGCTTTCCATCAGACGTACGAACTGTACAAATATTTAAATTCTACCGCTTTAGCAAACGTCCAGATGTATACGTTTCGGATAACGCTTAAATTACCTTCGGGAAAGAAGTCTCTGTTAAGCAAAGATTTAATAAAAAAATGAAGTATAGTGCAGCCTTGTTTGAAAATGGAACTGAAATTAGTCACTGCAAACATGTAATTATGGTTGCGGGGAGATAAGTATTCATAATCGTAATTGGTTCATTTGTCTTGCGCGGACTGCGAGCGGTTTAATTTTTCTTGAAGAGGCTTAAGCGAGGCTGTTGCAGGCACTCGGCCCATGAGGGCCGTTCTGGAGCGTCAGACAGCGCCCTGTCGTAGAGAGGCATCCCTCTTTTTTATCGCGTGTTCGGTTTAAGGGAGTGGGAGCAGCAAAGTTCGTTTTCGTTTTATGAACTGCAGAGAAAAAAAAAAAAAAAAAAAGCTGGTAATGTGAAAAACACAGGAGGAGATGCATAATTCTCATCAAAAGAAGAAAACCATATGTGTGTGTCTGTGTGTACAGATGCAGTGGGAATGTGTGGGCGCGTGCGTGTGCAGCGCGCGTGTGTGTGTGTGTGTGTGTGTGTGTGCGTAGTGTACACAAGTGTGATAAGTGGGGGTGAGTGTAGCGGGTATGTGCAGAAGTGCTTGCGGTGTGTGTGTGCATGCGTGTAGGTGTCCGTCTGAGCGTGTAATGTCGGTAGAGACATCTCTCCGACAGGCCAGCTCCGTGCATGCTTGCCTGTGTGGCTCTGGGACATTCTCTATAATGGGTGTCAAGTGTCAGGGCACTGGCAGTTGTGCTGATGCTCAGAATGCCCTGCGTGTCCTCACCAGACGCATTTTCACCAGCAAGCCAATACAACCACCGTGTTCATAAACGCCCTCGCGTGACAGACAACGAACAACCCACCGTCACCACCGGAACACACACATGCCTGCGATAAGTAAGAAGTTCCCTAATGACGTTCTCCCCACGTACTTTCTCTTGGCCTGGAATCAACTGCAAAACGTTCAGTCAGCACGTGGCCTGGGGGGGTTTTCAAATCAGATGCATGACTTTATCGATTCTCACATTTTAAGGCAAAAGGGTTCAAGGAATATTACTCATTTTTCCCTTTTCTTGGAATTAGTCGTGACTCACGATCGTGTGGATAAATATGTTTCACCCATTTCGAGGAATGGATTGAGGGGTTGACACACCTTACTTCGCTGTTAAGTGCTCTGGCTCAAGGTAAACTAACCAGGTGAGAGCAAGCTCATTCAGAAAGGTAGGCATTCAGCAGATGATGTAAACTAGCGGCAACACCATTCGTTCTGGTTAATAATGTGGAAAAGCGGTGGCATTTCATCAGCTTTTCATTCCCAACTACGACAGACTTTTTAATGGCCGCCCAAAACGAACGTGGTCACTTTCAGAGATACTTCTAGCTCTGCCAGTCTAAACGAACTCACAGCCTGGATGACTAACAACTGAAATATCAGCACAATAGGAACATATCATGTGCACACAGAGAGCAGGTTGAAACGTGAGACTATAGTTCTGAGATTCTCACGCTGACAGGATGCAAAAATCACACAAAACAAAGCCTCCCGTAGCAAACCTAGCCTGCCACTCCAGATGACAGTCGCTGGGACCATTTTATCAGCACAGAAATGAAAAACCTCTTTCCCAATCAGCCAAGCTAACCACGTCGGATTGCTCAATGCGATCAGACACGGTTAGCTTAGAAGCAAAGGGGAGACTGCAGGCCCATCAGCTAAGACTGCACAGTAGGACAACACTAAGAGCACAGGAGAAATCTCTCTGCGCGCGTGTGGGACGTTATCAGGGCTCGGAAGCGAATATTGGGGGGTGAAAGTGCGGCTCCAGTGTCCATTTCGAGGCTGCGGTTGCACATTGCTTCCATCAAGTCATCAGATTGACTGACGCGTTTGTGTTTCGCAAAGTTATCTGTAAGTAAGATTGGAACCTGGAATGCAGCATAAAAAATAACATGCATCTGAACACAATCCCAATCACCGCTTGGCTAGAGATGATTACAGATGATCAATTTATAACAGCTGGCCTTTGCCTCATATTCAAACATGAAAGGACCATTTTGAACTCAATCCTTCAGCTGCTGAGTATTAATTTCATTCTTTTCGCACTCAGTGAGAGAATCTGCTGGGAACGTGTGGGCAGGTTTATTCAGTGAGTCCAGAACGAAGTGAAACGCTAATTTATCCAAAAGAGCAGGCAGCCAGTCCTCCAGCAGTGAGACTCAAACCCTCATTAAATGCACAAGAGACAGGTTTACAATATACAATGCAGGTTGTTGCCCATTATGCCGGACGGCGACCACGTTTCGCTTCACTACAAGACAATTTTTGACCGACAACGCTGGTCTTTTCAACCCTACGACAGGAACCCCGGTCATCAAAACGCGAAAACAATACTGACAGCTGAATTTTACAGCTGCTAAGCAGCCCATTTAGTAAATTAGCTGCTCGCATTGTTATCTTTTCCAAATGCCTCATCCAGTTATGATGACACCGGTGTCCTTTCAGGAAACGGCAGCGGTAAATTAATGCGCAGAGGTCATGTGACTTCTTTCACTCCGCCAATGCCAGGGCCTCTTGGCAGAGTTTAATTCCTCTTCTCATTCAGCAGAGAGAGCAGACAGCTATTCCGCACTTTCATAATTATATCGATTTCCATAGTAACTGCTGTTGACAGAGGCCCGCTGCAGACAGGGAGAGGGAGAGAGGGGGGCAGAGGAGAGGGGGAGGGTAAGGGAGAGAGAGAGAGAGAAAGCAAGCAAGACAGAGAGAAGCGTGAGAGGTGGGGAAAGAGAGACAGAGAGTGAAAGCAAGTGGGAGAGGTGGGAAAGAGAGACAGAGAGTGAAAGCAAGTGGGAGAGGTGGGAAAGAGAGACAGAGAGTGAAAGCAAGTGGGAGAGGTGGGAAAGAGAGACAGAGAGTGAAAGCAAGCGAGAGAGTGTGAGAGAGAGAAAGAGGGGGAGAGAGAGAGAGGGAGAGCAGGAGAGTGAGAGAGCAAGAGGGGGGGAGGAAGAGAGAGTTGAAGGCAGAGAGACAGATGAGTCGACTGTAACATGACCGAGGAGGTTACAGGTGGGTCAGCGTTGGGATCGAACAAGGCAGTCTGGTACGCCGTGTCTGTTAAAAATAGAACCCGCAGGCAGGCTGGCCCAGGGGAGCCAGACAGGACCACTGGCAGTGTATTTATAACAGAATCAGGCTTTCATGGGCGGGTGTAGTTTACTCCAACATCGCGTTTCTCTCCCCCTCGTGTAAAAAATACATTCATTCAAAACAGGACTGCTGCTTTCCACTTCTGACCCTTGTTCCTTTTAGTTAAACCAGACTCCGTAAGTAGTGTAGTGTAAGTAAGCCTGTAGTGTAGTGGTTAAGGTACATGACTGCGACCCACAAGGTCGGTGGTTCGATCCCCGGTGTGGCCACAATAAGATCTGCACAGCCGTTGGGCCCTTGAGCGAGGCCCTTAACCCTGCATTGCTCCAGGGGAGGATTGTCTCCTGCTGAGTCTAATCAACTGTATGTCGCTCTGGATAAGAGCGTCTGCCAAATGCCATTAATGCAATGCAATGTAATGTAATGTATAAGCATCCGTGACAAACAGCCTTTAGCAATGCCGTCAAAACTGCCAACTGATATCCAAACTATATCCAAATCAGAACAGGGCTTAATGGGCAGAGATGTGAAGCAGTCTGTGGCTTGCAGACAGGCCCAGGCTCCAGCACTAACACTGTGCCACTGAGCCAGCCTGCCAGGGAGGAGAGGTGTCCGCCACCCCCATATGGCAGGCAGAGGCTGAGCAAACGGGGCACAAAGCGGCCATTGAGCCCACAGCCTACAGGGCTACAGAGCACAGCGCACCGGGGACCTGGGCACCAGGCAGCCAGGCCCATATTCAAATACAGCACGGAGAGAGGGGGAGAAAAATAAACTGAGGAGGCAGAGAGAGAGAGAGAGAGAGAGAGAGAGAGAGAGAGAGAGAGAGAGAGAGAGAGAGAGAGAGAGAGAGAGAGAGAGAGAGAGAGAGAGAGAGAGAGAGAGAGAGAGAGAGAGAGAGAGAGTGTGTGTGAGATGGAGAGATGAGTATGTGTGTGAGAGAAGAGACAATGAGAGAGTGTGTGTGTGAGATGGAGAGATGAGCATGTGTGTGAGAGAGAAAAGAGACAATGAGAGAGTGTGTGAGATGGAGAGACGGAGTAAGTGTGTGAGAGAGAACAGACAATGAGAGAGAGTGTGTGTGTGTGAGATGGAGAGATGGAGTAAGTGTGTGAGAGAGAACAGACGGCGAGGGAGAGACAGAGAGACTGAAAGGACACAGGGCTAAGGTACTTTAGACGAGATGATCCTGAGTCTCACATTCTTGTTGAAAAGAAGACTGAGAGAAAGACGTGTTTTTCTCAGTTTGTGAAATGCTCAAAGGAGATTTCACTCCTGAAGGCGGTGGAGGGATTCACACTGAACGCAGAACAGGCGCAGACAATCACCGAGAACAGGAAGCGAGAACAGAATAAATGTTCAGTCAGGACACGAGGGACCCCTGCAGGCCCGGAACACAGAACAATCCCACCTGCTGGCTGAGATCCCGTTACCATGCACCTCTAGTAAAGTTTTTACACAGTTTAAGTTTGAAGTGAATCCATTATGCATAAATCGTAGACAAACTTTAAAACGGTGCACCTACATCTCACAAACATAAGCACCACTAAACAGAATGCACCATCCTGACTTGTTTTAATGTGGCCTTCATTTCAACCAAAAAGCCTTTGTAACTGACAGGCAAGGCATTTTTTTTCCTTGCCTCCTTAAAAACAGAAAGAAACATTACAAACCAAAAACGATATGTCTATTAGATGGACTATTCTGGAACCAACTTTTTCACATTTTATCAATGAATGATACATTTCATATTTCCACCGTGATTTCTGATTTATGTTGTGTTTTCAGTTATATGGTGTGTGTGTGTGTGTGTGTGTGTGTGTATACATTGTGTGCATAAGTGCACAGTTGCCATGTGTAGCCATTGAAGGCCAGGTAAAAGGAAGGCCCAACCTGTACACAGTCCGCTCAGACACACACCGTACAGCTGAACAGCTGTGTCCTCTCTCAGCACAGAGCCTGTCAGCAGCAACAATTCATCCAAGGGGGGGGGGTGCCACCACCACCACTGCATTTGCAAACCATGAAATTTGCAGGCCATAAAATGTAACACTCCAGGGTCCACACTGAAATCTGTGAGGACGACAGGCCCCTATAACACTGCTCACTTGCTTTCAATGTAAACTGCAAAAAGTTGCTTTTCACCAGTCCATGTTGTGGCTTCCATAGTTCTGCAAAGATGATTGGGATGGGGCTGGGATCAGGCAGTCTGCTGATAGAATCACAGGCTGACTGAGGAGTTAACAGAGGTCAGCCAACCCGTTTCCAGTACTGCGCAGTTGCCATGGGATTAAAAACCAGACGTAGGCCGATGTTCTACTACCTATGATCAAGGTGCAACCCTGCGTTCGTAAGCATGCTTAAACCAGCATTCTCTCCTCTTTGCTTGCGTCTCCTTCATTTTTTTAATCTCGTAGGACCCGTGGGCTCTGCAAATGAAGTGCCCACCCTCGCACAAACATGCATTTTTCATGCAACAAATGAAACCTGAGTTTCTCAGTCCGCTGTCCTAAAATATTAATTGGCGCTGCCTTGACCGTCCACCGTGCTGCCAAATCTGTGGCGTTCCCCTGCGCTGATCCAGGGTTAAATCACTGCTCTCAGAGGGCTCTGCTCTGAACGTAGGGACTGGGGGTGGGTAGGGTGATGTGGAACCCCTGTTTATAAGCCTCTCCCACAGTAGGGTGCCACAGCGTTCCCATTTTAGGAACTTTTGCTCCTGAAAATCGATGTGTGCCAACTGCAAAAGAGGAGCACACAGACTAATTGGGATGCATTAGTGTGCTTCAACTTGGAAAGTGTTTTAGTGTGGAACACTGCACAGTGAATATGCGCAAGACACCGCTTTCTGGAACACGCCGATCCATTTTGCACTTCAAAACATTGCATTCATAAATATTTCATGTGATTTCCAGAAAATATTAAATGAAGATGGGGGAATAGAATCAGTCATTCCAAAAAAAAAAAAAAAAAAAAAAAAGAAAAAAATAGAAAAAGAAATTGAAAAATTTGCTCTTGGGATAACCTGTGCTGCCCTGGTTGCCATGACAACCACAGGAAACTGCGAACAGCACGACGCACCTCAGAGATGTGTGCCTGTGTGGCCCCTTCCTCAATCCAAAGACTACCGTTCTCTGATAATAACAAAATAGAGTGGCTTTATGCTCAGAATATGAATCGCCACCAAAAGCTCTGAATCTTTGCGATCGCACGCTTTGTGGACAAAGACATGAATATAGTACAGCTAGGAGCGGTAGAGGCAACCAGGGACCTTCATCCAGGAACAGAACTACAGCTCACAGGTAAGGCAGCCGACGGGAAGAGGAGAGTGGAGAGGAGAGAGTGCTGGTAACCAGGAGAGTGGCATTACGAATCTAAACAGTCATAGTTTTAATGCATCAAATTCACTGTACTCAACCACTATGGCAGCAATTCATCTCTCTCCAAGCAGCCAATGAAACAATCATGCTCAAGTCTTCAATGCATAATTTTGCATTTGACTCTGACTGGTCCCAGTCAAAGCTACGAGCACAGAGACTATGACAACATTAGGCTGTTCCCTGGAGCGAAATGAAGAATGCATTTTAAAAGCGGTCATTTAAATGAGAAAGGATGGTTACATTGCAGTTTTATTATTCCATTTGCTTGCAGTTATAGCATTCATTTCAACGTTCACTAAATTTGATGACTTTGTGGTTTCTTTGCTTGTGCTAAAACAGAACTACTGCAGAACATTTTTTATTTATTAGTATTTAAAATTATTCTGAGTGAAGGGGATTGATTAAATTGTGCATTTTAACATCCATAATCTTGTCCAAAAAGGTCTTGCTAATAATCTTAATTAGCACCCCTGGAACGAAGGTATTTTAAAAAATCAATTTAAACCTAGTTCACCCATGGCAATTCGCATGACAGGCATAGAAAATGGTAATGAAATGATTCATTCATGCAAATATCAGCTCCCCTACCCAAGAAAGGCAGTCTGAGATACAGTTTCTTTGCCTTCCTGTAATCTCAAATACAGTACTGTGCAAAAGTCTCAGGCACCTGTATAACATTCTGTACAGATAAGATTCTTTCAAAAATAATTCAATGAAAGGTCCTAAATAAAAGTACTATACATTTGAGTAATTTGGCAGAATAGTTAAAAACTGAATCAAATCAATATTTTTTGTGACCACCCTTCGGCATTAAAACTGCATCACTTCTCTGACATATAGAACTGCAGGACAGTGTTGGCTAAGACAGTCAGCAGGGAGGTTGTTCCAAGCTCCAAGTTCTTCGGCAGACTTTGGTGGGCTCCTGGCTTCTGATCTCAGACAGCCTTGATCAAGTTTTTATGTAAAAAGTAGTCAATTGCTCAGAGTAATATGCTACTTTTAAAAAATAAAATACAAAAACGTCTCTGTAAAATTAAATCTTTTGGAAAATGAATATTTGGAAATCTCAAATGTGTTCTTTTATACTAACACACACAAAAAAAATAAACATATAATACGTAACGGAACGGTCATGGTTTCACGGGGTTATGATGATTTATACAACGGCTCGGTCTGGCCCACGTCTCTATTGGTCAGTCTGCGTTCCAGGAGTGCAAATAGGATGTAGCAAAACAACAACAACAACAAAAAGACATTCATAAAGCTGAATGGCATAGAAGCCTGTTCGAGTTCCATCACCGTGTTGAAATGAGACTCTACAGCCCTGTGCACAAAAAGACTACCCTGCCAAATCTACGGCTCTCGCAGTTTGTCGGCAGTCATTTTTCGCTGGTAATCTGAAGAGACACAGCATGCTGTACAAAATATCAATCCAGCACTTAACGCAACACACCGCCTACAGCAAGAAGCTCTCTGCCTCGCCCCTGCTGCTTCCCGCCATCATGGATTTAAACCCAGCTATATCAAGGCAGGCTCCTCCTGGACACAGTGCAATGACAAATAATCTTATTCGCTTAACAGCCCATCGTTGAGCCAATGGGGGGAAACCAACAGCCCATCTCAATTTAAACAAGGAGACGAAACTAGCAGTGGTGTACTGTACAATCTCCTCAGGTCATGGTGGGATCCATGACCCACCCGCCCCCAATCACAAAACCACAGCTTTAAAACTACACTTCAGACTCCCAATAAAACCCTACATTTTGCCTTGTCTGTATTAACACATAACACTCTTTAGAAGGTAAGTGTATGCTTTAATCATGCAAATGCCAGATACACAACTTTTTCAGATTGGCACTCTGCACTACCCTTTAATGAATCTAAAAAGGGAGGCCTGTAGCATAGTGGTTACAGAAAATAACTGGGACCCACAAGGTCGGTGGGTCAATCCCCGGTGTAGCCGCACAACCGTTGGGCCCTTGAGCAAGGCCCTTAACCCTGCATTGCTCCAGGGGAGGATTGTCTCCTGCTTAGTCTAATCAACTGTACGTCGCTCTGAATAAGAGCGTCTGCCAAATGCCATTAATGTCATGTAAAATACACATTTTAATGAACATACAACACGCATCAATAACCAATATTGCAATATTGATATGCAACTTCGTCAATAGCTCTACAAATGTTTTCCCCACAGGCCCCCCACAGTGAGCAAGGAGACATGGGACAGTGATGCAGAACACCTTCAAACTGTTCGGCTCCCTGTAACTAAAAAAAATATAAAACCAAAACCTTTTCAAAGGTGAAGTCTGAACCCTTAAAAAAAGAAGACCATTTCCACTCCACGTCCTCTGCTATTCCCAACAATCCACACGTCACTCGGAGTGCCTCTGAGCTCAGTGGCCGGCCAACACACCGCAGGTTTGGGGGACCGTTCCTGCGGACACATGTGCTCCATTAGCGGCAGTGGAACTACAGGACCTTTGAAGGGAGAGGAAAAATTACACCTGAAGTGTTCCTCCCAGCTACGAGAACTTACAGAAAATACCTTCTTGCAGTCTCAGCCAAGGCACTTCACCCAACTCAATAAAGAAAGAAATTTAGGGAGCTTTAAAGTGCATGCTGGAAAGGTGGGCACGCAGAACATCCAGACCTGAATGACCATGTCTCCATGCTAGGGAGGCATGCTCATGATCAACAGTAAAAACAATACCAAAAGAACAGGAGCACATGCTAAAGGGACACAAAAAAAAGGCTGAGGCTCATTGTGAGCCACAGAGTAACGGTAATCTCCAGAGATCCCACGAGGAACAGCATATGTGCTGTGGAAGGCCGAGCTCAGTTGCGCTTTTTAAAGATCCCAAGTTCCCCTGCAAATACAGGCTACATTTTATGACATCAAAATTCATATTGTAATTTGGGATTGAATTTTAACATTCAAATGCGGATTTCGACAAGTCATTTCCATCGACTTAGAAAGCAGTCTTTCCACAAAGATGTTTATGTGGCCACTGCAGTTTTGGATGACAGTGCGATTCCCTCCCTGCCTACTGTATCAAGCCTTGTCTACTTGTAATACTTTAATCTATTTACCAACGCATCATATTTAATCTGTATTAGAGCCATTTTCAAAGAAAAAGAAAAATTAGTAGATTGCTTGTTTTGACAAGTGAGCCAATTAAGTGCTTAAATATTGATACAATTGCTCAATGGCACATAAAACACATTACACTTGGTGGATACTGATTTGCAGGATCCATGGCCTGGGAGCCATGACTAACGGGACGTGCTAGTCTTGCACAGCAAGTCTAGTTACATTTTCCACGTTTCCCCATTCAGCAATTCCGGAGTGACCACCATTCTTCGCCAAATGCCAGAGCAAGTAAGCTGCATGCCCCGACTTGCACTATTAATCAGCTGTCATCTGAACAAGGAAAGGCGCTAAACGGTGCAGTCCGGTACACTCTCGGTTTATTCCACGGGGTAGTGCAGTGTTTT
Source organism: Conger conger (assembly GCF_963514075.1). Classification (NCBI taxonomy): domain Eukaryota; kingdom Metazoa; phylum Chordata; class Actinopteri; order Anguilliformes; family Congridae; genus Conger; species Conger conger. Next base: position 9,647,556 of record NC_083772.1, read on the forward strand.
TGAAAATGTGATTGATACAAGTAATTCTCGACAGACATAATGTAATTTGAAGATAACAGAAATGGGTTTACGTTAAATCAAAAATTGTGAAGACTTTGTTTACTACGCACAACTTATGGTTACGTGAAAATACACCACCAGTGTATATAAACTAGCTGTCATATATGATCTCGTACAGTTAGCGAACAACATTGTTACATTGGCATTGCAATAAAGGAGCGCAATGCTGTTGTGCCAGACGTTCGTGATAACAACCATACCCAAGTTACAATTCTCGCCGCAATAATAAGTTATTCCCTTGGTCTTTACTCCGTAGCATTGTTGCAGATACAATAGATACAATACTAGTAGTTGCATGTATTTATGTAAATTAGCTACTTAAATATGCACAGCAACGGATTTTGACGCTCACTTCAGCTTTAGCTTGTTAAAGGGGTAAGTTAACGTTGACTGGCCAATGTGTTAACGCTAGCAACGGCTCCTTAAAACTAACCTAGCCTGCGTCATCAACCTCGCCAGTTCATTGATCTCAGCATGCAAAGTCCCAGAGCAACTCGTGTCTTTGCGAACATCAGTTACTTTGTCAACTGCCACAGCCAACCTTACTTGGATTGTTATAGCACAACTGGTATTCCCCAACTTAGTACAGTTCAATCGGTAAGTTAGACAACATCCAAAATAAATCAGGTATCACCACTAGTTACCTTAGCTGTCTCACCAGCAGGGTCTATGTTAACGTTAGCTAAGCTTGATAACTTGAACCAAGTAGCTACCTACCAGAATACACATTATATATCACTCGCAAGCTATGGAGCACTCTCGGTGAATGAGAGTTCATAAATTATAGTACGAAGATAATCTAGCTAGCTAACGTTAGCTGGTCAGTAAATTTCAATGGAAATGTCAATTACCAGTGTCAGAAATGAACGAAACTACAATACCAATTAGCTTGCCAACTACTGTGCTAATTTGCTAATGTTTAAAAACCTCAGCTAGCATGCCAACACACTTGCTGGCTAGCCAGTGTCGCCAAACATAATATTAATGACTACGCTAGCTAACTGTCCGGGACAAAGCAATTGAAACAAATTACCTTGCTATACACAACAACAGAACAACGTGGCTAGGCAGCTAACGTTAGCCAGCTAAATTGTACTGAATATTTAAAACAGCCATCCTCAAATGACCATTTCGGAGCGCGCGACACACAAGACGCAGTGTTTTAATGTTTACTGTTGGGCTTAAGCATAACTGGCTAACTAGACAGCGGGCTAGCTTACCCGCTGCACAAGGCCATTCGGATCTCAGTAGTAGCGTTAGCAAGCTAGCTACCACACACAGAAGCAGTACAACGTTATAAAATAAGTGAAAACGGCAAAGAGAATACACTAGCCTGGGAAAAATCATATTTAACCATACATATTTAATGAACTTTCACATCAACACACAATATAGCAAACTGCGATTTATCTGTTGTTTATTCTCCCCTTTTCTGCGGGAAAGAAATATGAACCCGCTCCTTGTACCGTTCTGTACCCCTGTGCAGAAGCACCACCACCTGGAACCACAAAAGCCGTTTTATCGTTCTTAACCTGCCGTTTTTCACATCTCTAAAAAAATTAATTATGATGGGTCGATGGCCGCAAATCTTATGTTTTTTATTTGTCGCATTCGGTGTTAATTAATCCTACCTTGTTTGATGAATAGCGGCCAATCGTCTCTCCTTCTGCAGATCTGGTCCTCCTCCCGGCTTCAAAATGGCGCCAATTTGTCTCTGGTTGCACCAATCCAGCCGCCCTACACTGCCAGCAGCAGCGACACAGCACCATCACAAACACGCGTGATTCAAGAGCCCAACTCCGAAAAGAAAATGGTGCAACAGCGACTCCTGCAGGATTATTTTTTTCTCGTAACGAAATACGGACGTAATTGTACTTCGCAATTAACAGTCATATTGAAAATGATTGTGAAGACCACTACTTTCATAAAAAATGATGGAAACTGTAATAAAGTGGAAAATAATGAAGTGTTTGTCGCATAGTATGAAATGTGGCGGATTGAGGAAAGACTAAACTCCTTGAAATCCCTGCTGAAAATTCAAGCTAAGACCAGCTGGTATTCTAAGATTGTTTCAATTAGTTTAAACTGTTTTCAACACTTCTATCTGATCCTAGCTGGTCTGTGTCTGGTCAAATCTGGTGTCTAGCTGAACAAAGCTCGTCAAAGCTGGTTAAACTGGTTAAGCTGGTTGACCAGTTAAAAGTAGGCTAAACAAAGATCGACCAGAAATGACCTTTCCTGTGGCAAGTTAAAAAGCATCCTCATAAGTTTCATCATAAAAGTAAAGAATAACAAGAAAAATATTAAAGGAATTCTCAATAACACAGCCAATTTTCATTTAATAAAAGCATTTTATTTTGCAATATATTTCTTGAGACAAAACCTGTTTGAAACATGACAAACCCAATTAAAGACTGTTCATCTAACCAGCTGGGTTAAATGTATTCAACAGACAGGATTGCTTGGAGTCAAACTACTTTATTTACTACATTACAAAGAACAAAAAATTCCCAAAATGTAAAATGACAATATATACAAAATAGTTCTATACATAAAGAATTGACAGATTGTGACAATATTATATTATTGTATTTTTATTTTTACAATCACTCTGGCACTAATTTCAGAACCTCAAGGTAATTTTTCAAAACTATAGACACAAAACGGATAGTTAATTTTTCAAAATCATTTCTTTTTTTCAATTGGCTGAACAAAATCACTTGTTCACAATGGCACAACTAACTTAACATCAGTGTTAATACACACATTACATACGATACGGTATTTTCATTTCATTACAATGCATCTATCAATTAATCCAACTGCTCAAACTGATAACTGTAACATTACTTCCAATGCAGTGTTATGGAAAAGGATTACTGTAATAACAGTCCATGTTTAGATCGCAAATGTTTTAGGATAAGGAAATCTATTGACACCAATTACTTTAGAACATGAGCCTTTTTAAACTAGTTTTAATTTGAACTTTACTAATTTTACTAATATTTCATCATCATCATCATCCTTTACCAACACTGTTCCTATGTTAATGTATGAGATGTTCCACTGTTCCAGACAATGTTTTCAGATTGGACAGTAGGTATATGCAGGGCCTTTTTTTGCCTTTTCCAACTCATTACTGTATGTTATTACTGTAGTTATTTGAAACAAATTATTCTGAAGATTTCTTCAAATATATGAATGCACAACACAAGCTTTTGAACATAGGAGAGGCTGTGTTTTGAGTGTCTAAGCTTTTGAAAATTGAGCACAAACTTGTGAGATTAGCACCAAAGTGATTGTAAAAAAAAATGGAATATTCCAAATCAAACTAGTAGAAATGTTCTCTAAATACTGGTGACATAAACACCAATGCTTTAATACAATTAATTGTATTAGTATGGTAAACTAATGTAAATAAATTGTACAAAATACATAATGGACTCTCAATGGTTCTTACGCGACTGAGAACAGTATTAAAGTGAGCATCTGCCCATCTGACAGTAAATTACTCTCAGGTGCAACAAAAATAAACTATGAAAACAAACTTTGTTTAATTAGAAGTTTCTTTTAATAGTGCAAAACCTTTGGTCAGTTACCATTTGTCAGAGAATTTGAATGAGACAACCCTTTTCAACTGCATTGAAGGCATAAAGGTGCATAGCTGTCTATCGGTAGTCTACGTGCTGTCAGTGGTCTCACTGTATTTGGGAAACATATCTATGTCCCATCATAGATAATTGTCTGTCAATAATATGCAGCATCTTAACTGAATCCAGATACGCCCTTTTAACATTCTTCACTCAATGCATTGGAAAAAGCCTGTCTCTAATGGTGCTTCCTGGCGAATGGTTACATTTGCAGTGAAGCTCTAGAATATTTCACTTGGCAACAGAATTTATGGAACTCTTGGGTCCCACCCTGAGCAAACGGGTTTCTTGGTATAATAATATACAAAAGATACCCCCCCCCTCCAGTCATCAAATTGCAGAAAGCTTTAGTTATTTTCAGTAGCAGATTACCTCACAACATGAAGATGGGGGAATAGCAGAGTCTACCTGGTATATAGTAAACTTCCAGAAAAAAAACAAACCCTCCTGACTTGAACTCTTAAACTGTGATTAAGTCTGCTACACTGTTTCCTTTTCACATTACACAGCCGTTTCAACAAGCTGAACTGCTTCCACAGAATTTAAAGTTTTCTTTCATACTGCATATGTTAGGTTCTGTCATGGTTTCCTAAGCCAAGTTAATCATGACTGCATTGTTGATTCTACTATATGCATGATTGTGTGGTTTCATGGTTGTAATGTGTGAGATTAATTACTAACATCCTAAATGGAAAAGCATGTAGTTTCTCACTTTTAGCCACCAAAATTATAGCCTGCTCTAATAAACATACTTCAGCATCAGGAAAGGTTACTCTGGAACACTACTGACCACTGCTAGCTGAAGGTGTCTTTGTGTTCTATACTGGCCTGCCCAGAGAATGGGCCTTCCCACCCTCTACATTATGTGTTGCGTTATGCGTCTTACACACATGCCACCAGCAAACACAATATTAGACGGAAATGTGAACTGTGGTAGAAACTGTGCATCATGACACGTGCATTGAGACAAATGCCTACTGAACTTTTACAGCAATATACGATAACCTTCATTAATTAATACAATTCTCAGACACATCTGCACTTTTTTTTTTTTAAATCAGTAAGAAACAATGTCGTGCATGTTCAGGCACCTGAAAATTTCAGTATAAACGTAGAAAATATGCTGGCGTCTTCATTAAAAACACTAGCTCAAAATCTAATGCAATAAAACTGGTTGATCAGATCTTCAATAGTCAGCGTTTCATCCCTGATGGTCTAGTTGCCGAGGAAGGAGGGAATCGTGCGGTGTCGCTACCTGGGCGGGTGCTGAGATGGCAGGAAGTGAGATGGTGGGCGCTGAGATGGCAGGAAGTGAGATGGGGGGCGTTGAGATGCTGGGGGTTGAGATTGGGGGCGTTGAGATGGGGGGTGCAGAGATGGTGGGTGTTGAGATGGCGGGGGGTGAGATTGGGGGCGTTGAGATGGTGGGGGGTGAGATTGGGGGCGTTGAGATGGTGGGGGGTGAGATTGGGGGCGTTGAGATGGTGGGGGGTGAGATTGGGGGCGTTGAGATGGGGGGTGCAGAGATGGTGGGTGTTGAGATGGTGGGGGGTGAGATTGGGGGCGTTGAGATGGTGGGGGGTGAGATTGGGGGCGTTGAGATGGGGGGTGCAGAGATGGTGGGTGTTGAGATGGCGGCCACAGTGCGTTTTTGTGTGGTGGGTCTCTGGAGTTCAGCACAATGTCCACAGAGATGGGCAGCTCAAACCGATCCCGCATCTGAGCGATTTTCCTGGAGGGGACGCCATGTTTGTTCCTCCTGACGGGGGAGAGAAGAGCATCAACAACACCATGAGGGTGGGGACACAGGTCCACGCACTGATGGTGAAACACCACCATGACGAGCTGTGTGGAAAAACCAGTTAAATCTCTCCACAAGTCAGCCGTTTTTTATTTTACTCTCAGCGCTTTACCACAAAAATGACATCTTTCAGGCAACAAATGCAAAGCTCCAGCAAATAAGCTTACTTCTCCAACTCAAAAGGATCCAGCTTCCAGCTGGTGTCTGGTTCATGGAAGTCTATGTTGTACCCCCTCTCTAAGGCCTGCATGGACAACAGGAAACAGGAAGCCAACAGTTACTATTGAGGACATAATGTATAAAAGAATGTGATGTATTCAAATACACAGTTCTACATAGATTATTCAATAATGCTTAAAGATACAAACACTAGGATGAGTTGTGTGCGCACATAAGTGCAGTTATATCTTATAATAATAATAATATGTAATTGAGTGCCTTTGTATGGCCCTATGGAAAATCAGCTGGCGTTCAACGATGTTTTTTAAATAAGCTGTATTTCAATTAAACTTCTCAGTCTTAACAAAATGTACAACAGCATCCTGAGAACACAGTAAATGTTTAGTGTAAATTCAGTAACAGGACTGTGAGTGGCTCACCATTAACACATACGGCCTCATTTCCCAGGCCTCTATATTCGTATTATCGATGATCACAGGAGAACGGCCACCATCCATTGCTTCCCTGGCTGTGCGATAAAACAAAAAGATACATGATAAAGGAATTCAAAGACCTCAATAGAAAGGTTGAGATATGGTGTCAGGAAACCATGATCATCACGCTATTCATTCTGTAAAAATCAAATATAAAAGGGTTTATATACCTCTTTCCTGGTTCCAGTCGTGTGCATCCCCAATCAGGAAGGGGCTGTAGGTGTATCCGGTCTCCTCGGAGAAGTAATCATCAGTGCTGAGCACCATTCCATTGGGACCAAAGGACAGTAATTCCCTGCACAAAAACACAGACTTACACTGCTGTATTGACTGATATTGATATAGTGAACAATAAACTGCTGACCAGTTCATTAATGGTCAGTGCCAGACCAATAAAGAAATAATTAGCCAGTTGCTTACATCCATAGATGCACTTTACAAAATGATTCATGCTGAGAAAACCTATTTATAACTGCACGTTTCTGCCAGCAATGAAATTTAACTGATCCAATCTTAATCAAAGCATGTTCAATGTTGGAAATGGAAAAAATGGAAATTGACGAAGGTACACGAGACCCAGATTAGATCCTTGTACCAGTTGGCTTACATTAGTTGCATTAGTAATTATAGAAAAATATGAAATGGCCACCTTTTACATTTAATATTTTCAAGGAGGAAATTGGTAATTGTACAGCTACAGTTGGAAGAGCTATACGTTGTGAATCAATAAAATGATTAACTGTGAAGCTTGCTTTTCAACTTAATTATTCAATTCAAATAGAAACCTAGAATTCACTTACTAAAATAAATAAATAATCAGGTCTCAATTATGTCCATTTCTTTAAGTAATTTTTAAGAGATGGTACCTCATCACCTCAAGTTAACATTAGACATTTTGCCACACCATTTGATTTGCAAAATCAATCAGTTGACATACAATCGGCAGTAATGATCTCAGAAAATATAGAAATGTCTAACCAAAAAATATGCAAAGCTCATGAAATTTATACCATGGGCACAAACGCATCTGAGAGTTGTGAACACTGACCCACACCCACACACAAACAAAAGGCTTCATTTATTTGTATTCAGACTTGCCCCCTAAGTGAACACATATCCTGAACTGTATTCCCTCTCGTACGGTCTGCACAGTGCAAGCAAACTCTCTCAAGGTTTCCATGACAACTCACTTGGCCAACGTGGTCTTCCCTGACCCTGGCAGTCCCCTCATCAGAATGAGGAGCAGGAGGCGGGTTGGCCGGTAATCGCAGTCAGAGTGTGGCGGCTGGTAACCCTGCTGCTGGGGCACTGGTTCTGGTTCTGGCTCGTGGTGCCGATTCCAGTCAGAGTCCATGTAAGGCCGGGGCCTGATGCCTTCACTGTGCGAGGAGCAGCCATTCACCCTGTCATCCCTATCGGAACCAGCGGGAGGGTAAGCCCTAGTACTACAGCCATCAGAACCAGGGGGAGGGTAAGCCCGACGGCTGGAGCCATCAGAACCAGGGGGAGGGTAAGCCCGAGGACTACAGCCATCAGAACCAGGGGGAGGAAAAGCCCGACGGCTGGAGCCATCAGAACCAGGGGGAGGGTAAGCCCGACGGCTGGAGCCATCAGAACCAGGGGGAGGAAAAGCCCGACTGCTGGAGCCATCAGAACCAGGGGGAGGGTAAGCCCGACTGCTGGAACCATCAGAACCAGGGGGAGGGAAAGCCCGACGGCTGGAGCCATCAGAACCAGGGGGAGGGAAAGCCCGAGGACTACAGCCATCAGAACCAGGGGGAGGGAAAGCCCGACTGCTGGAGTCATCAGAACCAGGGGGAGGGAAAGCCCGACTGCTGGAGTCATCAGAACCAGGGGGAGGAAAAGCCCGGCTGCTGGAGCCATCAGAACCAGGGGGAGGGAAAGCCCGACGGCTGGAGCCATCAGAACCAGGGGGAGGGAAAGCCCGACGGCTGGAGTCATCAGAACCAGGGGGAGGAAAAGCCCGACTGCTGGAGCCATCAGAACCAGGGGGAGGGAAAGCCCGACTGCTGGAGCCATCAGAATCAGGGGGAGGAAGAGCCCGACTGCTGGAGCCATCAGAACCAGGGGGAGGAAAAGCCCGACTGCTGGAGCCATCAGAACCAGGGGGAGGGAAAGCCCGACTGCTGGAGCCATCAGAACCAGGGGGAGGAAAAGCCCGACTGCTGGAGCCATCAGAACCAGGGGGAGGGAAAGCCCGACTGCTGGAGCCATCAGAACCAGGGGGAGGGTAAGCCCGACTGCTGGAGCCATCAGAACCAGGGGGAGGGTAAGCCCGAGGACTACAGCCATCAGAACCAGGGGGAGGAAAAGCCCGACGGCTGGAGCCATCAGAACCAGGGGGAGGGAAAGCCCGACTGCTGGAGCCATCAGAACCAGGGGGAGGGAAAGCCCGACTGCTGGAGCCATCAGAACCAGGGGGAGGAAAAGCCCGACTGCTGGAGCCATCAGAACCAGGGGGAGGGTAAGCCCGACTGCTGGAGCCATCAGAACCAGGGGGAGGGTAAGCCCGACTGCTGGAACCATCAGAACCAGGGGGAGGGTAAGCCCGACGGCTGGAGCCATCAGAACCAGGGGGAGGAAAAGCCCGGCTGCTGGAGCCATCAGAACCAGGGGGAGGGAAAGCCCGAGGACTACAGCCATCAGAACCAGGGGGAGGGAAAGCCCGACTGCTGGAGCCATCAGAACCAGGGGGAGGGAAAGCCCGACGGCTGGAGTCATCAGAACCAGGGGGAGGAAAAGCCCGACTGCTGGAGCCATCAGAACCAGGGCGAGGGAAAGCCCGACTGCTGGAGCCATCAGAACCAGGGCGAGGATAAGCCTGAGTGCTGTCGTTGTTGGGGGCTTCGTAATCACCAAAGCCACTGAAGGGGGGGTACCTGGGACCTGGTTGGCGCTCCCAACGACAGTCAAAGTTGGTGCTCACTGGGGGCCCAAAAACTGGAGGACATACAGGGCCTGGAGGGGGGCGGGGAGGAGGTGGGGGTCCAGGGGGCCTGCCATACCCAGACATGTGGAAATTGTGGAACGGGGGCCTGGGTGTACCCCTGAAAGCCTGAGAATGCTGCCATTGGTTTGAGCCCCAAGGCAGGTTGGGCCCATGACAGTCTGGCCCTTGCTGAACGTCGGGCCTGTGTCTCTTTGGGGGCCAGTGGTCACTGTGGTCATTCCTGTATGGATGAGGCCTGCGACTGTCCTGGTCTTTGGGAAACATCTGTTGCCCAGAGGGGGGTGGGTTTCGGGGTTCCCAGACCTTAGCGTCACTTTCATCTGTGTGTTCATTTGTACTGCCGTCAACACAGTCCACCGGTTCTAGCTCATCCAATTCCTTGTAGAAGTCACTGAGTTCATTCTCAATGTTGGCCTTAGGCTTGGGTTTTGCTTTAAGCTTGGATTTAGCTTTAGCCTTGGGCTCTGCTTTAGCCTTGGGCTCTGCTTTAGGCTTGGGCTCTGCTTTAGGCTTGGGCTCTTGCGGCCGACACAGAGGCCCGATGAAGTCTGTGCTGCTAATCCCCAGCTCCTTGATGACGAGGCTTCGGCTCTTCTCGCCATTCCCACCGTTTCCTGCAGCGTCATTCCGACCTTTGGTCCCATATTTTGAAAGGTTGCCATTTATTCCACAACCGTTGCCATGGACTGGAGTAATTCTGTTGTGATGCATGCCTTGGGGCCTGTGATGATAGCCTCCCGAGAGCTCTCCCTAGTCCTGACCCCGGTTCGTTTCCCCTAGTTCACTTCACGTGATGATGATGCTGACCTTCTACCCCTCGGTTTTCCTGGGAATTGTGTGTGGATCTGGGACCAGCTGACAATCTCTGTTCATTCAGTCAATGTTTTATGTCTCGGTCTTCCTTTCCAGAAGTGCACTGGCATCATGTATGGGCATCTAGACAGAGGATGATGGGTTAAAACATTGATAACATTTTCGCAAAAAGAGAAAATAAAATTACACCTTCTCTAGACATAAAGCTGCTCTAGGAATTGGAAACTGTTACTGATAAAATAATGATGACTTAAAAAGGAGTGCTGTAGGCTATTTTAAACATTCATGAAACAGTCTAGAAAGATCATAAAAAAGACGGAAGAAACTAGGAATTGTTTTACAGAATGCGGCGCGTAAAAGAACGTGTACACAAATATGCCTTTTAAATGAATGTTAAGAACAAATCCAAGGTAACGTTATGGTATTTCAGATTCTAAAACGACTTCGCTATTAGCTTCCATAGAATATGGCGAGAGAGCAGCCTATATCATTTCTCGTAACTTATGAGAGACGGAAATGGTATTTTCGAAGACAATTACAAGAGTGGAACAAATGTATTGCCAGTACTGGCACAAACATAGCTACCGGGAAAGGAACATACTTTTTAGTAAGTAGCTAACTACTGTAGCTGCAGCTAACGACCAACAATGCAAGCTTCTGTTTATAGTAACTGTAGATAGGACTGTGACTTTACATCCTTAGCTGTTAACACAATTTACGGACTACAGACGCTCAATACATTACATGGTTACGAGCTAGATAGCTAGCAAACTTCCAAGTTGATTAACGTTAGGCATCTATGTTTACATGTCATTCAGTCATTGATTTACCACAAACTATTGTTTAGCTCGAGAGACTTAGACACATCGTGTATTTTAACAAAATATAAGTTAGATCTATTTATTTAGTTAGCAAGTACACATCAGCATGTAATGTATTTTACTTAGCTAGCTACCGCTTAGCTAACTGGATAGCTTCAGAAAACCACTGCCTATATCTTCAGCGACTTTATAACATAACTTAAACGTTCTAGTCTGTACATGTACACTGAATCAGTTTGTGAACTTACCTTAAAGTGTTTTAAAGTTGCACATTATTTTATTCACAGAAGTGTGTTTATTTCACAATACACGGACAACTATCCATGCCGCCCGGAAGTAATTATCCATGTGGGCGTCACGTGACTACGATGAACCTTGAAGGGCAAATTACGTCACGCCAATAGTGGTCGGTTCAGCACACCAGTGTGTTCACTCCCGCCTCCTTTACTCCACTCCCACAAAGACCCTCCCCCAGTCCCTCTCCCCTGCTCTCGGCTTCCCTTATCCCCGCATACCAGTAAAAATGCTACATACTACCCCTGAGCCTTGAGGTGCTCCATGGTGTCAGAACAGCACAAGTACATACCTGTGTCGGTCCACTAGCCTCCAGTTGGAGTGTCAAACAGCACTGCACAAATGGTGCCTCATTCAACTGCAAGCTTTGAAACAGCTATATTATCCTACAGGTATGACTCTTTAGTGCTTTCTGAAGGCTGTTGCTGCAGCATTCCATGTGTAGCAGTTTCTTTCCAGCTGTCTTACACAGTTAGTGACTGAAATATGAAGTGAAATAAACTGGTTCAGTCATTAAATTATTATTTGGCATATTTTATTCAACAGTATTTTAAATACAACATATATACAGAGCTAACGGAAAATGATTAATTGTATTTTTACATGTGCAGTAGTTCTGACAGTAGTGCAGTCGTCCTGAAAGGGAAAACAAGTAGTGTTGTGGGAGTTTTCGCCATATCTCTACATTCCACAATGCCACAATGCATGTGAACTGAATTTGCCAGTGAGCCACTGTTCAGTTGTCCTTATAAGCAGTGAGTCCGGGCACATCGCCTTTGTTTATCTTCCAACTTCAGCTGCTTGTCCACGCAGTACCCTCTTGGGTCCATCTGAGCGCAGCCATCATGTACGTTCCACAAGTTTTTTTTCAGGCTGTCAGATCCAGTTTGCAGCTTCCCGCTGACACGGTGACACGGTTGTTCCCGTGGTTACGGTCACCTGGACACGCCCGCCTGCTCCTGCCCCCCCAGCCCGTCCAGCAGAGCCTGGGTGTTGATCATGGCCAGCTCCTCGTCGTCGACCCACTCTGCCTCCGGAGGGGGAGGGGCGGGCCTACCTCTCGCCGGGCGGGGGGTCTCGGACCTCCGCGGGGCGTTGAAGGTCTTCTTCAGAGACGGCGAGGCGCTGGTCCATAGCGGGCTGAGCGGAGGCGGCGAGGGGATGCGTGACAGGAAGTCCAGGCCTCGCTTCCTCTTTAGGCTTTTGGGGTCCCGGTCCTCTGAAGTGGCCGCTGGTGAAGGTGGCCTCTTGCCCACAGGGGTAAACAGCCCTGAGGTTCGCACTGACTGCTGGGGTATTTGCCCATTCACCTGTATGCAAAATAGAGTTTGTTTGTTCAGTGCATGTTAATGTTCCATAATTTCTTTATATAGTAGGTTATATCTGAGCAGACACACACAGAGACACACAGAGACACACAGAGACACACAGAGACACACAGAGACACAGAGAGACACAGAGAGACACAGAGAGACACAGAGAGACACAGAGAGACACAGACAGACACACAGAGACACACAGAGACACACAGAGACACACAGAGACACACAGAGACACACAGAGACACCACCGTAGGACTGCGAAGCTCACACCGGCCAAAGGACCACAGCAATCACTACTGCACCATGAGGTCCCTCACTGGTTGATGTTATGGGAGTTAAGAACTGCCCCACTGGACTCCTGGCTTCAGTTTGCACAGATACGGTGATACGGTCAGTATTCCATTACGAACTGAGGGGTACATCACAGCACCTAGCACCTGCTGTCCTACTTGCCATTTTTGGAGATGGACCCACTTGTCTTGGAGACAGCAAAGAAATCTGGACGTTTGAAGGGAAAAAATGTGAAAGCTTCTCTTCCGCCATCTGGAAGAAGTGCTCGTTGCCCTGGTAATGGAGTGACAGACAAACATGTCAAGGATGAACAGGGAAATTACTACCAGACTGCTGGCTGGGAGCTGGTCACAGTAATCTCCCGCAAGTCATCTCTGATTTCACAGCAATGTAAATTACATCTTTGAAGTTGCAAAATGCAAGCGATTCACTGTTAAAAACCAGATAAATAAGTCAATCTCAACAAGTATTTTATTTTTTTGCTAAATAAGACAAAAAATATTGCCAATGGGACAAGAAACTGCTTAAAACAAACTCATATTTTCTACTTCAGTGAGAAAGAAGATTATAAGTGTTATTATACAACTAAAAAGGAGTAATTTTTGCAGTGTTTGTCCTTTTGGAGAAAGAGTCAGCAGAACTGTTCTTGGGGAGAGTTTGGGGCAGTGGAGCAGTACCTGTGCGATGTTCCTCAGGTGAGCGCAGGCCTCCTGTAGGTGCGGCTCTTTAGGGTTGGTGGAGAAGAGGGCCAGCTCGCCCGCGAACAGGGCGGGTATGGCCGCGGGGGCCTGATGCCCAAGCTGCAGGTTACTCAGGGCCAGCAGGGCCTGAGGCTTCACCAGCTCCTCCAGAGCCAGCTGTGCCAGGCTGGTGTTGATCCGCACAGACACGAAGTCCTGATGCCCGTCCGCCAGGTACAGGACAGGGGAGGGGCCTGCATCGAGGACAGGGCAATCAGGTCCACGAACCATCCCATCCATCCATCCATCCATCATCTAACCCGCTTATTCCTGGCTTGAGCCTATCCCAGCATGCATTAGGGCTAGAGACAGGAATACACCCTAGACAGGTCGCCTATTCGTCACAGACCAACCATCCCCGAACCACACACTGCCAAAGAAAAGACATGAGGGAATAGAACATTCTAGAAGGAAATGAGGACTAGATATGAGAATGGGAAAGGGCCATGCATTACAAGAAAGGTGGGGAAAAAAAGAGAGAGGGGAGAGGTAGGTTCTGAGCATTGATCTGATGCGGTTGTTAATTATACATTATTTCGTTCATTGCAATATGTCTCTCTCTCAGGCAAGCAGCCAGGAAACTGTAAAACTGAAGAAATTATAATTGAATATTGAGCAGGTGACACTTTGTCCATTTGCAGAGGTGGAAAGACCAGAGGTCCTGCTATGCATTTCTTCCACCGAAGTCAGTCAGCTAAATTCACTAATTACAACCTCCGGAATAACGGTGCTAACTGGGCAAATCCAGGTCATTGTAACATAATACTGGGGAGGTCTTTTACTTCCTGAACCAGGATTTTCCACTTCTGTTCATTTGTCTATTGTAAAGGTGTAAAGGTACATACAGAAGGTCCACATAGCAGCCATCCTGCACCATCTACACCAGTTCAACAAATTACTGCTTTGAATCTAGAGAAGACTCACGAGCCTGTGTGGCACTCACCGTGTCTGTCAGCAATGGAGATGACATACCCCGCCGTGTCCACCTCCCCACACACAGGACGAAAAGCTGGACTCTGGAGAGTCCTGAAGCTCAAGGCCACTCGGGGCTGGAACAGCTCAGGCAGGGAGTCCAGAGAGGCCTATACGGGAGAAAATGATAAATCGTAAGTCATCAGTGAACATCTCTTCCACGAGAACGTTGATGGAGCACATTTACTGCAGGGATCTCCTCTAAGGGCGGCCTGTAGCGTAATGGTTAAGGTACACGACTGGGACCTGCAAGGTTGGCGGTTCGATCCCCGGTGTAGCCACAATAAGATCTGCACAGCCCTTGAGCAAGGCCCTTAACCCTGCGTTGCTCCAGGGGAGGATGGTCTCCTGCTTAGTCTAATCAACTGTACATCGCTCTGGATAAGAGCGTCTGCCAAATGCCATTAATGTAATACTTTAATGGTACCTGAATGTGCTGGAACTGTGTTTTCTTCACGACGGTGAGCTGGACCGCAGCCCTGCCGGTTTGCTTCTTGCCCTGGGACGTGGCGAGCTGGTAAACCCTGTACCTGCACCCCTCCTTCAGCAGGGAGCGGAGCTCGGCAGAGGGGCGCCAGATGTTCAGGAGGTACACTGGAGGGACGGATTGGGGAGGGCAGGGTCACGGGTGCACTCTACGGTTCTGGAGAGGCCCACCGGAGTGCCCGTGTGCTGCCATTAAAAGGGTAAAGAAACGCAGAGGCGGGAGCTCACCGCTGCCACCCTGCCGGTCCCTGGAGTCGCAGGCGCTCAGCTTCCACACGGGGGTGACGTCCCGGTCGGAGCAGCCCCCCTGGCCCTCCTGAGCCTCCGCCAGGGCCTGCCGAAAACGCTCCTGCAGCCTGGCCTGCCTCTCCTGTCCCAGCGACTGCCTGTAGCCGCTCAGGACGGCCAGCTGCTGCTCGCTCAGACAAGACTGTAAAACACACACACACACACACACACACACACACATCTGACTTTAAAACCCTAAAAATAAAAAAATAACACATTTAGTTTGGTTCTGAATAGGGCTTTATCTCTGATGATCATCTGTAGTAGAGACTAGGTTTAGCTCAGGGTTTTGTGCAATCCTTGCCCTTCCAATGGCTAATTTGTTGTACATGATGTGGAAAATGAATGCAAATCTGTTGACAATAAAACAATAACATGTTCTGAACGTTTGTTTTTCACATATTGAAGTTGATCACTCGACAAGGGCTCTAATGGCTGTTCTCTTAAATAGCTATACTGCAAGTAATGCACCTTAGAATTACAATTTCACATCATCTTAATCTAACTGGGAGCTAGAACAGTTTCTTTTTGAACATTTAGAAATTCAGCCACAGAAAGGGCAGGTTTATACGGTAGATGTTGATATGTTCAAACAGGCTAAACCTTCTGAGAAAACAACTCTGGTGCATATCAAAGCTGTGCAAAACTTATCAGTATCTGATGTTCTGCCCACTTGTATCTGAAACTGCCCCTGGCTGTTTTCTGGCTTTCTTTATATGAAAGGTTAATGATATTTCCATGGAAACAGTGAGCAGTGGCACCACTGATAAATTACACATATCTTCAAGGTGTACATCAGGCCTTGGAGACAAACATAATCCTAGTGGATGTACAGTGCATTTGAAATTCACGATACGCTGAGAAAGACAAATGCAACGTTCATGGAACCATTTCTCAATGGTGCCTCATGCGGAACACTTTGATCTGCTACAAAATACAGGTCAGAACGAATCGTGTGTTAGCCTGTGAGTCTATGAGTCTGACTCTACGGGCTCAACCCAATCGCTTATTTTATTCTTCCTTCTGTCGACATTACAACCCGTTAGGTTAGGCTACTGTAGGAGTGAGTGAGTGAGGAGATTCACAAAGAATCCTTCAGCATAGAAACATGAGTGCATCCTTTTACAAAAGTACTTTTACAGAATGCTAAACATATGAACGATCGACCCGTGGCACGTCTGTAATTGACACGGCTTCAAGCCGATCGAAGGAGTGAGGATTTGCCCAATTCACATTTTCTGAGTTTCTCCATCCTGTTCTCTGACGGGTGAAGTCGGGAGCGTGAAAAGAACGGAAAGGAAAGGAAGTAAAAATGAATAACTTGCGAAGAGCCCTGCGACTCTGAGCCCCTTCACCTCCAGATAAGCGGGGTCAGTCTCCACAGCCTCGTGCAGCTCCTCCCCGTCCTGCAACGCCTCAATCTCCTGCCGAGTCAACCTTCGTCTTCTGCTTTTGGCTTTGGCCTTTGCTGTGGAATAAGTCTCATTACTCGGCTGTACGTGTGCCAGTTTCATTCCGTATTAAGGTAACACCGCCGGTTCTGGTGTGGCGTCACTTACTCTCCTGCTCCTTCTCAAACTGGGCTTGTATCCTGGCGAACAGGACCTCCATGGCTTTGTGTTTTCCGTCACTGTGCCTTCTAGCTTCTCGTTCTTCGTTACGGTTGTTACGGAACACAAAGCCCCCGCCTGGCTTCTTTTCCATCCACTGCCAGATAAATGAATGAATTCAATTATTGACTGAAAAAAACCAAAAAAAAAAAGCTACATTGAGATTCAAATCTTTCTCTTTAGTAATGAATCTAATCAGAGCAGAGGGGCTTAGACTGCCAGCGTGTGCAGCATAGGTACGACAAACATCGTACAAAGATTGCAGTGAGAAAAGAAGAGATTTAAATGTTTGAATCTCTAGAACATTTAAAACGTGCAATTTTCATCATCTGAAATCTAGCCTTTGTGAGCAGGTGAAGACTCCACCATTCAAAGGTCTTCAGCTGCTCTAAAGACTGTAGTAGTTTTGGGCAGTTTTACTGAGGGATGAAAAATTTACATGCCTGGGTTGGGTAGCTCCTCAACACCACTACGTCCACACAACCAACCAGGCCCCCGTTGCAGTACAGGGAGGAGAGGGGCAGCCGGAAAGGACGAGGGTCACAGTGGAAGCCGAGCTTGGCGTCCCAACGAGCCGGCCTGGTGCTATTGGCAGAAATCTGAAAGCAGAGGTTCAGAGGCCAGGCGGTTAATGTGCAGGGTTTGTGATTTGCTTCACGAATGGTAAATGGTAAATGGTTGGCATTTATATAGCGCCTTTATCCAAAGCGTTGTACAATTGATGCTTCTCATTCACCCATTCATACACACACTCGCACACCGACGGCGATTGGCTGCCATGCAAGGCGCCGACCGGCTCGTCAGGAGCATTTGGGGGTTAGGTGTCTTGCTCAGGGACACTTCGACACAGCCCGGGCGGGGGATCGAACCGGCAACCCTCCGACTGCCAGACGACTGCTCTTACTGCCTGAGCCATGTCGCCCCGTCACGAGGCACACGGAGAGTTTGGCGGTGTCTCAGGTGACCCCTCACCTTCAGCATGAGCGATTCTGGGGCCTCCAGCGGCGAGCAGGCGTCCTGGGACCCCACCAGCTCCGCCCCGTGGGTCACCACCTTCCCGCCCACTGCCAGACGGCCCTTCAGCAGCATGGCGGTCAGCGGGGCATCCAGCAGGGCCTTGATGGCATACCACCCGTCCGTTACCCAGATCACCGCACCCGGCAAGCCCCCTGCCCTGACACCAGAACCAGGGGAGGTCTTGCTCTCTGGTGGCACTGGTCCTGCGGAAGGGCCAGAGCTGGGGGAGGCGACGCCACAGATGCAGAGCACCATGGTCTTTGCAGGCGTGTCGTCCCTTTCCAT
This sequence comes from Conger conger, assembly GCF_963514075.1. Taxonomy (NCBI): domain Eukaryota; kingdom Metazoa; phylum Chordata; class Actinopteri; order Anguilliformes; family Congridae; genus Conger; species Conger conger. The sequence continues at coordinate 9,665,630 of NC_083772.1, forward strand.
GATCTTCCTCAGAGCCGACCTCCGGCTCCGGTCCACCTCTACGTCGTACCTGAACACCATACGATTGGATTTATTCCGGCCCTTATTTCGCCGTTTGTAATATAATTTTCGTTTTGTATTGTAAATAAAAATATATACCTATATTTGAGTTGCAGCAGCACCTGCTCCGGGGTCAGGCAGTAACCGCCCATCACTGAAGGGAAGGCCCGCTCCATGGAGGCCCGTTTCCAGACCACCCACCGGTAGTGATTGTACAGCCAGCCCTCGCTGATTAGTTTGGGGTCAACCCCAGGGGTGTCGCACAGGGCCCTGTGGAAGACCTAATGATTCCATGTACGATATACTCAAATACCCACTCACTAGCCTGTGCGCCGGGCTGGATGTGCCATAATAATAATAAACATTTTGAGTAAAACACTGTGCTCTGCTGGGAATACTATCAAAGAACCTCAGCATCATTAATTACATTACATTACATTTATGGCATTTGGCTGACGCTCTTATCCAGAGTGACGTACAGTTGATTAGACTAAGCAGGAGACAATCCTCCCCAGGAGCAATGCAGGGTTAAGGGCCTTGCTCAAGGGCCCAACGGCTGTGCGGATCTTATTGTGGCTACACCGGGGATCGAACCGCCAACCTTGCAGGTCCCAGTCATTTACCTTAACCACTACGCTACAGGCCGCCCCAGCATCAGTCATAGTACTGAACAGATTGCTGAATGTCTGAAGACTACAATACAACACTAAACTACAATAACATATTATATCATCTAAAATAATTAAATCACTGCTTGCCTTGTGACTTTAATTTTTAATTAAATGAATTGGCATGTTATAAAAAGCTGCCAGATGGACCATTCTCCGTAAGGACAGGACACATTCACTCGCAGCTGCTAAAGATTTAAAAAACACGCACCTGTAGAACTCCTCCTTCCCCACTGTGCCGTCGTCGCTCGGGATGAGCTGGCCCCCGTCCGCCAGCTGGACCCCGTCCCCGGCCGTCAGCACCTCCGCCCTGAAGAAGTCCCCGCAGCGGAGACGGAAGGACTCGGCGCGGTCGCCGCTGATCTGGGAGACCCCATGGGGGACCCCATGTGCATAGAGCTGGAGAGAAGAGGGGAGAACAACATACCCAAAACAATAACATCAGACATCAAGGACAAAGCATCATCAAACAGGAAATTCATCAAAATGCCTTTTTTTTTCCATGGGTGGGTGAGGGTGTATAACTAAAGTGAAGAGTGAGTTTAAAACGGGTGGGTACCTCTTTCGGAGTATGCAGGGCCGGGCACCTCCCCCCTACAGCGGTTCTCAGGGACACTCTGGTCACCCCTGAGGTTTTGGCCAGGAACAGGCTGCCCGGCTGGGGCCTGATGGTCTGCCGCTTCTTCTTCCTGATCCTCATGTCCTGCAGGTCCCGCGCCAGCTGCAGGTTCTGCAACGTCGGCACATCTGCGAACGGCGAACCGCAGCTCCGATCAGCAGAGCTTTCCCGTGTACACTTCATGAGGACAGATCCACCAACCATTCAAAACGGACACATTGGGCTGCATATCAGCCACATAAACATTACATTACATTCATTTGGCAGACATTCTTATCCAGAGCGATGTACAGTTGATTAGACTAAGCAGGAGACAATCCTCTCCTGGAGCAATGCAGGATTGCTCAAGGGCCCAACGGCTGTGTGGATCTGATTTGGGCGACACTGGGGATCGAACCACCAACCTTGTGTGTCCCAGTCATGTACCTCAACCACTATGCAACAAGCCACCCAAAACTACATGGATTTGGCACTTGCATGAGAATGATCTACACCATTATTAATGTCCATGTCGCCATGTGTTTATAACTTAAGTAAGGAAAAGCTCCAACAAAGGCCTTTTAGGAGCCCATGGTGTAGTTACCCGAGCTGCTAGTCTCATGGTCCCACGGTGAGGGAGGTGCCGACGTGGACCCCTCCGCTTCTGCTTCCCTCTCTGCAGGGACACTCGGGATGACTGGGCCCTGCCCACTTTCGGCACGAGCACAGGCACTGTGTGGTGCGGCCCGGTGGGTGCCTGATTCCTGAATGGACCTCTTCTCTTCATTACCTGGATGGGAGGCAGAACCTGGCGTTTCCCTAAAAGGGGGAACGAACAGGGGAGGCAGAGGAGGAGTCCCAGAGCGGCCGGAGGACGGCGGTCCGGGGCCCTGTCCCAGGGGGGTGCTATTGGGCTGGATTTTCCTGAAGGGGGGCACAAAGGTACTGGGAGGCCCCCTTGACTCCGGTGGAGGACCGGTTCCCTGGACCTCGGGCTTGGGACACTTCCGAAAAGGGGGCACAAACACAGCACCCCTGGGATTCGCTGGCTTAACGTCCTGAAGGAAGGAGCCCGGGACGACAGTCTGTGGTTCCGTCTTTCTGTGCCTCTGGTCCAACGTGCCCTTTTTATCCCTGCAGTTGGTAGCAATCCCCCAAATATGTGTGAGTAACCGGAAAAAATAAACATACTGAAGATTTTTCTCTTTGAGTTTGAGACGTACCCAGGGGGTCGAGTGACATTAGGTTGAAGTGGCACACCATATCTGAAGATTCTCCTGTCCCTTAATGTAACTGAAAAAAAGAACAACAACATACTTTAAATCAACTGCCGAAATGCACACAGAGTTGGCAATTCTATTAAACCGTGAACATGAAGGAGTTTGAATGAATGACTTTAGCACCATTTGGGCTGCTCTTCACAGGAGTGAACACCGCCCGTTTATCGCAGTCTGACGTTTGGTCAAAGTCTGCCAGGAGCCGTCTTTTGAGAGGAGGCTGATCTGTTGGGAAAATAACCGTAAGATTTAAACATGCATGTACATGCTTGTCTTCCTGTTGACAAAAAGCAGTAATAACATGTCTTTTTTTAATGAACTAGCTTACGTTTTCTGAGGCTATAGAACATATTTGGAACTTACTGCATGAAAAGCTAAATCGTAATTTTCAGAGATGCCTTTGCTTCAAGTGTTTTTCAGAATACATTTTGAAACAGTGCTTTGACAGAATGTGACTCACAAAAATGTAAAACTTCTTACCTGTAGTGTCCGAATCCTCAGATTTTATCCTTTTTCCAGGCCCTCGGCCCCCCTCAGCCTCGGACCCAGCTGAACCGTGTGCTGTAGCATTCTGCGGGAGAGCCGTTTTCCCTGTGGTCTCCTGGAGGCTCTGCTCCGCAAGGTCCTCATCCTCCAGCAGGGCCTTGGTGCACGCCATGGCCTCCTGCTCCAGGTACCTCTGCTGGGTGTCCGTGCAGTTACCGAGTCCCAGGGAGGGCAGGTTTAGCGAGGAGCTCCTCTGAGCAGTTCCACCTGCGTAGCTCCGAGCTGTCCCACAATCCACCATCTCCACTGCAGCCTTCCCTGGCACAGAGCGTTCCTGGGAGGGGGTGTTACCACCAGGCCACATGGGTGCCTTTCCGATCTCTCGAGTGCTTTGCCGATCTGTAGCTTGGCCTTGGCTTATTGATCCTTGTGGAAGGTGCGTTGGTACAACCGAATGTTCAGTTCTGTCAGATTTCACAGGCAAAAGATTTGCGCTTGAAAGACCCATTTCAGAGACCAACACAGGCTTCTCATCAACACTGCTGATGCCAGGAACAGTTTTTTCTGGATTATGATGAGCAGAACTGCTTTTATTTCTTACAGGTTCCTCCTTCATTTCTTCACTGAATACATGGTCCAAATTATCGCAGTCTCTGAATTTTGCCTTTGCCTCCTCAAGAGCTCTAACTGAAACAGTTACCCCATTACCCCTGGCTGTGCTGAAACCGGAAGTACACTTCCATGCATTACCATAAGAACCACCTTTCACTTTTAAACCGTTTACTTGGGTCTCTACTTTGATTTTGTCATTGGAACGGTCTTTTAACGCAACCTCCTTTTCACAAGTGTTCTTCGCTGAGGGGGAAAGCCCCTTCCCGATATCAGGGCTAAAACCACACCCGCTTTCACGGAGAGGGTTCAGAACTGAACTAATTGTGCATTCCATTTTGAGAGATCTTCCAGGTTCTCCACTTTCAACATCACAGGATTCATCAAGAAGTTTCTTGGCTTTCAGAAGGGCATTCTTGGACACAGACACCCCTTTACCACTTGCAGTGCTAAACCCACAATTATTATAATTATTTTTCACAGGATCCTTTTTATGGGCGGATGTGGAATTCTCATATAGGGTTTCCACTTTCACTTCACCAATTTCAGGCGTTTCAGTAGCATTATCGCAGTCTGCGAATCTAGCTTTTGCCTCTTGGAGGGCCTTGAGGGAAATGGACACTCCTTTACCACTGGCTGTGCTAAAACCACAACCGTTTTTGTGCTGAGGATCGCAAGCTGAACCCTTCATAAATTCCAGTCTGTCGGGTTCCAGATGTTGTTTATCGTCACATTCCTTCAGAAGTGCATGTGCCCTCAGGAGGGCTTTCTTGGATACAGACACCCTCTTACCTCCAGCAGAGCTGAACCCGTAATTAACTTTCCCCAAATTACTGTTCGGTTCACAGGACTTTGCATTTGTATTCCCCTCTCTTGATCCATTAGCGGTTGCACTGTCCACAATCCCGTCACTGTTTTCGAACATATCCTTCACTTCAAGAAGAGCCTTTGCTGAAATGGACACGCCCTTACCACTGGCAGAAACAAATCCAGAACCGGTCGGCATTGGATTCATTGGCCTGCTGCAGGTTTCCCCATTGATACGGTCTATTACCGCCCCAGGAATTTCACACTCAGTTTGCTCATCACAGTCCTGAAACAAAGCCTTTGCCTGTTCAAGGGCATTTGGCGAAATGGACACACCTTTTCCACTGGCGGTCCTAAAACCTCTACTGTTTCCACCCAGAAGACTGTGAGAGGAATCATGCCCGTTACACAATCTGGAGGTCCTCCCAGGTTCTGGAGTTTTCACTTCTGCACGTTCAATAAGACGAGATTGAGCATATTGAAGGGATTTATCAGACACGGTTACCTTCTTACCACCAGCAGTGCTGAAGACACAATTGTCTCGAGTGTTGCAAGTTGAAATATTACCGCTGCCTTCAACTAAAGCAACTGTCATCTGGCATGATCCAGAGATATCACCAAATTCATTTGAGGTGGTTTCCACAAGTGCTTTTTCAGCCACGGACACTTTGTTCCCACATGGTGTGCTACAGCCTACATTGCTTACACTGTCCATGTTAGGCGTTTCTTCTCTAGAGTGCTTTTCTACATGCGTGATATCAGGTTTGTCAGTCTGATAATCAGCAGATGTTCTCTGCACAGCATCATTCTCACTTTTGCATTGCTCAGAAGTGGCTTTACCACTGTTAGTTGTGTCAGCACACTTGTCTGGTAGCTCTTTGTTTTTGATCTCAACTCTCTGCCCCTCTTGCTCATCTGCACGGTACCCTCGTCCATGTGTGCTTGGTGGATTCACCTCTAAATCTGTGAACATTTCCCTTGCTTTCCTCAAATGTCTCTCCGAGACATTTACAGCATTCCCGCCGGCAGTTTTGAAACCAGCGCCATGCTTAGTGCTCAGGCTATTGGGATGGTTATAAGAAACGTCCAACTTTTTACCGCGGTCTCTCTGAAGACTGCCTTTTGTACAAACAGCCCAGGGTTGCTTAAAGACATCTTTGGCCACACAGACCTTTTCTCCCTCTGCTGAATTAAGGGCAGGTGTAGAAGGCAGGTGTTCATCTGACCTTTCATCAGTGTCTACTCCATTTTGTGCACCCAGAGGTAATAAACCTCCTGGAAAATGAGTCCCCGTACCTTCTAAATTGTTTCTGACAGCAGGCATTTGGTGAGAGGAATCGATGAGAGGAAAGTCAGGCTCTCCAGGTGGGAGGATTGGTTCAGGAACGGTACAGACTTCCCGAATTGTTTGGGTATCTCTAGCTGGCAGACCCACTTCTACTTCTACTGCTCCTGCTGAAAGGCCCATCTTCTTAATGCAGTGGTTCTGGTTAATATCATTGCTCCTCGGAGTGCCAAATGTCACATGGGGGCCTGGAATGTGTCTGGCTCTTTGCACCGTGGTGACAGCAGCATTTAAACGAGATGGATCTGTGCTCAGGTCACGCACAGAATTCTGTGATGGAAAGCAACCACTATCTAAATCATCAAAGACCTTTGAGGCCCTTTTAAGAACTTCCTTTGACACAGTGATTTTCTTTCCACTTGCACAAGAAAAGCTCCCAAAATCACAATTGCTCTCAGGGACCAAAGATGGAGTTGGGTGCTTAGGATGCAAAGTGGCATGACATTTTGTACTCTTGTCAGAATGGTCACAATTCAAGATGTCCACAGGTTTGCTTTTAAAGCCAGAGTCCTGTCTATTTTGCTTGTGGCAAGAAATAGCACTTAATTTCTCTGACAAACTTGAATCAGTGAGTAGTTTTCTAGGAGGCGGTCTCTCACAGTCAGCAGAGCTGAAACTATCATCAAAGTCTATGCCTGTTAGGAAATCAGGATCTAGCTCCTTATCACCAGGATGATTATAGGCGACTTCATCTGAACCAGTAGAAGTTGACTTTGCCTGCTTAAACTGTGTAAACTCAAACTGGCTGTTGGCCTCCTCGAAAAGGCTGCACAGCTCTGTGACATCAGCTCTCTGCGAGGCTGTCAAACAACCGAAGGCCTCGGAGGCTTTCTGCTCCGAGGACGGCAAGATGACTAAGGGCGCAGCGATTAGTCTGACTGAACCTTTCGACATCCCAGTTTCTGCTTCAACTTTACTCACAGTGTGAAAATCGGTGCGGCTGGCTCTGAGTGGATCTTCCGAGAGCTTTTCATCTTCAATATCCTTGAACAGCTGCTTGGCTTTCAGCAGATTTGCAGAGGACAAATGTATCATGCTGTTGGAGGCTGTTTTGAAGCCGACAAAACCAGGATTTGGAGAACTGCCCTGGAGAGAACTGCGGGGGGAACTTGCTTTACTCAGAGATGAACAGTGCCGAACTGCAGCTGTATTACCAACTGAGGAGCTTCTGGTACCCTTGTAATAACTCATGTGATTCCTCTCTGTTGACTCAGATATTTGAGGCCCCTTTCCCTTTTTCATCTGACTATCCTCCACACCCTCATCAAGCAATGCTTTTGCCCTCTGTAAGGCTTCCTGTGGTATAGAAATAATTTTGTTGCTAGCCATTTTAAAACCTACAGGTGCAAGATTCTCAGGTACTTTTCTGGAGCTAGAAATATTCCTGATGTCTGATGATCCAGGAAGTGTGGCATCTGACGTGGTGGTGTGGTAGCCACTATCACGCCTCTGGCTGCCACAGGTTGTGAGTTTTGTGTCGGATGCACTGAGAAGGCCGCTCATTCCAGGGATCTGGATGGATGCAGTACTGTGACTGGGACAGTCAATAAGGTCACGGTCAGGGTAATCATCATCAGCAGATCCAGGCTTTTCCGTCAGTTCGGTAAGGAAAGGTCGACTTGGTCGTTTCGATCGCATTACAGCGAGGCATGCTGTTGCTGAGAAACCGGTGTCAGTATCACAGCCAAGAACGGCGGTACTGCTGCTGAGTTCTCTGCCAGGATTCCGGTCTTGGCTGTAATCCTCTGTGCTGGTAGGGCACAGCAGGGGCACGTAATGGAGCCCACTTTCCGCTCCATTTGAGGCGGTAGGAACTGACCCCATACTGATATCGCCAGCTTGTTCACAAAGTTTTTTACATTCGGATTGGTCTTCGGTGACAGTGTCACTGTGATGCGTCACAATGTCTCTGCTCGATTTCCCATTCAACGATTCACCTTGAAAACAATAAAGAAAGAGAAATAAATAAAAAAAGATATCTACAAAATATAATGCACAACATTTTTATATAAATACTTAGATTGAACTATGAAAGACATACCTGGAATTGGAACCGTTGGGGTGGAAACTGTACGACTCTGGGCAGTCTGACTGAGTTCTGCTTGTCCAGAGAGACGTGGGCTCTGAAGGGAATACACAAATTTTCTGGGAGGCTTCCTGGCGGAGGTGACTGCGGGGCAGCCTTCTGAGGAGGACCCTGGCAGCAGTGGCTGACCTGGCTGGAGGACCATGCCACTCTCCGCCTCAGTACTGCACACACTATTCCCTGGGCCGCTCGCTGGCATGGTGCCAGGGTCCCAGCAGTGCTCTGACTGGGGCAATGGGGATTTTAGTGGCAGCATAGCTGGCTGGGAATCCCCAGATCGTATCCTCCTTGAAGCCTCTGTCCTTTGATGTAGAACGGCTGAATGCAAGGGGCTTACATTCTTTTCCTGAGTGTTAGCCACATTGGTGGGGAGGAGAGAGTCCCACTGTGCAAGTGCACCCCCTGGCACCATAATCTCAGAACTCTTGTTTTTATCACCTTTTACAGTCAATCTCTCCACCTCAGCTCCATCCACCTGCCTTTCAGGCAGCTCCTCGGTGGCCCGTGCAACGCCCCTGTCGAAGGACGAAGGCGCAGCAGAGAAATCGATTTCTGCGCTAGTGTCTGACATATCAGGCAAGGTCAAGGGCGTCCACTGGGTGATGCCACTGCCCTTTGTCTCTGGGGAATTGCCGTGATGAAAGGCGAAGGTGTCGGTCACGTGTTCTGCCTCTCCTGCCATTCTGGCAGGGTCCTCGGGACGACCGCTCTCCAGCGGCGGGGGAGGCGTCAGCTCCGAGGCCACGGCCGAGCCGGCCTGCCTCCTCCTGCCTCTCTCTTTGGTCTTCACCCTCCGTAGCGCAGGACCGCCGCCGCCGCTGAAGAAGATCGACAGGATGTCGTCGGCTCCGTCGAGCACGCTCGCCACCGCGCTGCGCACTTCCCCGTCCTGGATGGCGTCGGGCAACGTCTGCTTCCACAAACCGTCCCTCTCGTCCGCTGAGGGGAGCTCTTGGCAATCACTCTCTTCCATCAGACAACCCAACTGGTTTTTCGCTTCTGTTAATACAATGCAAAAAAAAAAAAAAGTTAATCCAAATGCTAAAATCCATCCTATGAAAATCAAAACGCATTTCTAAAACTGGCAGTAAGAAGTTAGCATATTACACAGGGCAATATAATGTATGCATATCCGGCTTTTCAGTAAAGATCTCCATGCCTGGTAGCCTGCATTCCTACAGCCTGCCAATGAAATGAGCAGTGCACAATGCGTCTTTCACACAAGCCAAATGCACTCAGGCTAAACAGAAACAAATTCTGGGATGGCTTAATTAAAAAAAGTTTACATTCTTTGTTTAGGCCATTTATTAATTGACTTGCAATGTCAGTATAAAAAGTCATTACACTACACATTGTTATTCATCTTCTGAGTCAGCACAAAACAAACAGTTGTTATACTGAGTGGTACTAGACATCTTTGGACCACAAAATTCAATTACACCCTCTGAGACTAAAAATGCAAGAATTGTATTTTCAGCATAAAAATATAGAGAAGCATAAGTCATCTGGTAATATCCCCCAAGGGCTAAAGATATGAATATTTCCCTATTAAGAACTATTGAACTCAGAGGTCAAACTCTTCCTCAATCGCTAAATAATTAATACTTTGCAGATAGCAGAACAAATTGAGTACCTCTGGATGGTTGACCTAACAAGCCATCCGGCTTTTCTGAGATTTCAGCCATTCGGGACACTTTTGACATGGAGGGGAACAGCTCTCTCACAAGCTGAAAGTAAAGACATTAGGAAAGCTTGAGATTATTGCTCAGATATTGCTATGAAACAAAGCAATAGCCATGCTATTTAGTAAAACCGCACTCCCTCACTACAACTTTCTAAAACCAGGGGTTGCACGCTATGCCTTAGTCTGGGATTAATATAGAAGACACTGAAGATCCAAAAGCACAAATCACATGATAACACAATGGATGCATTTATTGAGAGCCGATACATCCATCCATTCATTCATTATCTTAACCCGCTTATCCTGGACAAGGTCGCAGGGGGGCTGGAGCCTATCCCAGCATACATTGGGCGAAAGGCAGGAATACACCCTGGACAGGTCGCCAGTCCATCGCAGGGCACACACACCATTCATTACATTACATTACATTATTGGCATTTGGCAGACGCTCTTATCCAGAGCGACGTACAGTTGATTTGACTAAGCAGGAGACAATCCTCCCCTGGAGCAATGCAGGGTTAAGGGCCTTGCTCAAGGGCCCAACGGCTGTGCGGATGTTATTGTGGCTACACCGGGATTAGAACCACCGCCCTTGTGTGTCCCAGTCATTTACCTTAACCACTACGCTACAGGCCGCCCCATTCACTCACACACTCATACCTACGGGCAATTTAGACTCTCCAATCAGCCTAACCTGCATGTCTTTGGACTGTGGGAGGAAACCGGAGTACCCGGAGGAAACCCACGCAGACACGGGGAGAACATGCAAACTCCGCACAGAGAGGCCCCGGCCGACGGGGATTCGAACCCAGGACCTCCTTGCTGTGAGGCGGCAGTGCTACCCACTGCACCATCCATGCCGCCGTCAGAGCCGATACAGACAAAGATATTCAAATAAGAATATTCAAAGAATCACATACCCTAATTAAGGATTATGAATTAAAAACGACTAATTACAGCTATTATGCAACCTCAATAATGTACTTTCAACATATCCTGTCAGCAGCGTTATAATGAAGGAGCACGGTAACATTATAACTCAACTCCATCTCCCTGTTTTTGTTGAAGTTTCCATCCTGAAGAAAACAGCACATTCATTAATACAATAATACTTCTCATTTTGCACAAAACAGGCCTCTGAGAACAACTCACAATAACACGTTTGTCTCCAGAGGGGCTCACTGGACGGGCTTTGTCCTCGTCCTTAGCTGTGGAGTAGGAGAAAAGAACATGGTGAGCCAGCAACAACAACACTTCAGCACCGAATGAACAAAGCGATTCAGCCTTACTCAGCATCACGGTGGGGGACATGACCGGTGGGGTGTTGAGAGAGCTGGTCCAGGACACGTCGGGGTTCAGCTGTGCGCCCAGGCTTTCAGAAATACTTTTAGCCGAGACGGCCTGCAAACAAACATCATATTTGAGAAAAAGAAAAAAGGAAACCATAACGGTTCAATTGTTAGGCAACCCGTTAAATAGGTTTTCTACTGAAGGGAAATGAAAGATTCCTGTTAAACCAAAGAAAATACAGAAAAGAAAGAAAAAAAGAAAACTGACATGAAATAAGAATGTATTATTATTGTACTTACAGCCATACCCTTTGGCACATTCAGCAATGCTGGAATGAAGAGGAGAACAAGTTACTAATTTGAGGAAGAAGTTAATGAAAAAAATTAATAAATAACTACAATCCCAGAGTTTACATTTTGCAGGTGAGCAAACTTACCAAAATCATCGGGAGCCAGACTTGTATTGCAGATTTTATCTACAGTGTGACTGAAAAGTAAAAATCACTTATATTTAGACATGGACTCCCCCTTGAGAAAATTCTACAAGCATCTAAAATATTCTTTATTGGACTTTCTGGGCGAACAGAAAATTGATATATCATCACTTTGCACAATATGGGCTACATTGTTAAAATGACAAAATTCATTGTAGTCACATGGACTGCTCACACAATGGTGTAACACATTGCAGTCTTCCCAAAACAGGCACACAGCAGACAGAATTACCTGTTCTTAGCAGATCCAAAGAAACCCATACTTGGGTCCACCCATGGTACTGTTTTTGATCCTCCAGCAGCCCCTGGGCATGGTAGAAAAAAAAAAAAAATCAAACTAAACATTGTATTTTAGCTACATTTAAAGCCAGCTGGTATCTAAAATATTCTTTATTGGACTTTCTGGGCCAACAGAAAATTGATATATCATCACATCTTCCAGAAAGGGAACTGTCAACTCAAACTGCTCAGCAAAAGGCACAGCCTGTTAAATTTGGGGATGTCAAAGTCCAGTCCTGCGGGTTTTTGGTGCGTTTCAACACTGATGATTAGCATCGACAGGCTAGGACCCACACACCTCATTCTCAAAGCCTTAATTGGCTGCATACTGAAAGCAAACCACAAAGACCTGCAGACATCGTGGCCCTTGAGGACTGCAGGTTCAGACCCCTCTGCTAACCGAACAACCTGCCTACCTCCATCAGGAGAGAACAGCTCCTCGTCGGTAGTAAGGAGCTCAGGTGACTGAGCAATTTGGCTCTTGAAGATCTTGGGAGTTGAGAAGATCTGGCTGTCCACAGCCGGTTTTTTTCGCAGCGGTGTTTTGAGCGAGGCCTCCTGCACAGGACCCCCCCTGGACGTCTCTGGACCATGCGCCGAGGCGTCATCACTAGCAGTGCTAGCGGTCAGCTCCTCAAACCAGTCGGGACAAAGCGGCCCCAGCTCTTTCACGGTAAGCAAATGACAATTAGTAATATTAGTAATATCGCCAAATTTATCCACCCCAACACCCATGAGGTGTACTCTAAAGGGGGGAGAATCAGTAATTGCCAATCAAGTTGCAGATTTACAATTAAATTCTGGGAGTGCTAAATAAGTTAATAATATAAAAATGTGGTCCAGATTTAAATAAATATAGCAATAAATATGTAGTTTCACTAGGATAGCACCATGACAAGACCAGGACAAGACCAGGACAGACCAGTACAAATTAGTTTACTGAGAACATCTCACCTTGTATAATGTGATGCTGAAAGACATCGAACATAGCCATACGTGTACCTGGATCCAATATTCTTTGGGAAAAGCCAGTCATGTTCCCAGGTCCTGAGCCTGGATTTATTTAGATAGATGAACAGACAATGACATCAATATGTATTTATGGAATGGAGTGCTAGCAAGTACCTTTCTGGCTACTGTAAAATTTAAGCATTTTGACACCATAAAATTAAACATGAATTTCTTTAATCGTCAACTTGAAAATAAATGCGATAAATAAAATCAATATGATGTAGTTATTCAAAATATCTGCCGTACATTTCTTTTCAAGATGACAATAGTGTGTTGACTAACGCAACTAACGTAGCTTATGAGAATGTTGCTTGCTAACGTTGTCTTAAAAGGACTTCTGATCGTGAAGAATTCATACTTGTTTACATTCTGGACACATGTATCATTTCTCGATATTTCCGCCGTGGTAACACGTTTCGACGCGTGGGGGTCAGGCCAGAAGAAATGTTGACAACATTACTTAACACAGTTCCCTAGTTCGCCATCGCTAGATTGCTGCAAATTAAACATAAAAGATAGTCGTTGATGTTACAACAGTAACGGATATTGTTAGCTATCGTGACCTTCTCAGTCATAAAATTATATTTAGCTAGCTACCTAGCTACTTTTTGGGTGATTTATAACTGTGAGGTATGGTGGAATTAGCTAGTTAGCTAGTTTAGCATCATCACACATCAAACTACGTGAGAGAAAACATCACGAAAGCTGATGGCAAATACCTTTTCACATCGTCAAGGAAATGAGGGAATCGGCTTCATTTCTCGAAACGTTGTTTTGACAGTTAGCTAGCTATACCAAGAAAACATAAGTAAATGGACCCATCCAGACTCCTCTTCCGATTCGCTTTATTTTTGCAACTCGCGCCGAACACTGACGGAAAAGGAAGGTTTTTAAGCCAATCACGGGCTGCCTGAATCATAGTGGGCGGGCCAATTACGTCCGTGCACGAGCATTAAGGAATTGACGGAGCGCGTTCTGGAGGTTTACCTGGTTACTTACCTGGAAAAATATGGGCAATAACAGACTACATCGTGCTTGGAATTTTTATTACATTATCATGATATTAGAATAATATATAAGTAAACTTTAACTTCAAATACAATAGAACGGAAAGATTTTTACACTGGTTTAAAGTTACCATACAGCTTTAAGCCAATGGACTGGACCTGTAAACCTGTAAATTCACAAGTGCAATTTGTCAACTTGTACATGGCTAAAATATAGAAATCTGGAGGTAAATATACATTTAGCAAACATTCGTTATCATTTCATATTTATTTCTGTTTGAAACTTACGAGGCACATATAAAAATTAACTGATTTCACAATAATGGTATTGATAAACACTAAAAAGTGTAGCATGTATATAATATTTTATTGATATAATAAAAAATAAAACAATTTATGATTTTACTGATATGAACACTGATGAACACTGATAGTCGAATTTCAACTTAAAATTAAAATTTCCTCTTAAGCGAGCCTTCCTATTCTCTAGTAAAGCATTTAAAAGGATGGAAAACATTACAGCGTTGTTTATTTTAACGGTCTACTATATTAGTGGAAATTTGAGTGCTTACAATGAGACTTATTCCAATACGGCCTCATCAGCCGACAGTATATTTTATATACAAAATAAATCAATGTACTAATGAATTTATATGTATTGTTTGAGGGCTTTTTTCTTCCCTTCTATACACTATACAAATAATATTGAATTGGATTTTTTTAAAAATTAACAGGAAGATGTATATTTGTCATTTGTGAAATTAATCTAAGGTCTATCGAGCATACCATCACACAGGATTATTATATCACTAGTATGTTTAGGCTTGTATTCCACAAATGAGTGTAACTCCGTGTCTTCTTTGGCTGTAGTAAATGAGAAACACTTAATATACCAGCATTTGTAATTTTTTATTTCGTTACATAAGTGTACAGAACACAAACCAAAATGACTTCACAAAAGCGGTAAAAGTATTTACATGGTGAAAAACCTACATTGATACTCCTTTTGGAAGCTTTAAAATGTGTGCAATACACCTTCTTTACATGCACACAATTTCCGTTGTTTGACAGCAAATTAAAAAATAAAATCTCATCAGCATGAGCAAAGCTCCCTTTGCACTATATACAAATGTATCTTTCAGTTAAAATATGAATTTCTTATGTTCATAAATACTTCTAATACATTTCATCATACATAAAATATGCATGCTTGGCAGTTTTAAAAGAGAACATAAACGTGTTTTCATCCTATAAAACTACTAAGTTCAATGCATGTTGCTTTCTTTATAATATAAATAACTCTAGAAGCATACCTACACAGTAGAAAGCAAACACAAGTAAAAATTATCCGGACCAATCTCTTAAGTGACAGATGACCAATGATGGTATCCAGTTCTTTGAGACAGTAGCTTTGAAATATTGTAGTTTAGTTCATCGTAAGTAGTTTAGCGTATACGCATGAATCCTGCGTTACAGTGTTCAGTGGATGGTAGTCTGGTTACAGTTTGGTTCACAATTATACAGGCTCTCAGCTTTCAACCAAGCAATGAAAAAAAAACATAAAATAAAATCAGCATCATGTCGCCTGTTTCACCGTTCTTCAGACTTCAAGTAGCCAAAAGCACGAGAATTCTAAAACATTCTTTCAATGATACAGTAAAAGTCTTTCACTTGAGTGAAGCATTGCACGTTTTCCCCGAAACATTAAAAATAGCAAACATCTGCAGACGAAGAAGAATAAGTTAATATAACTTTGGTATGTCCTTTTTGTTAGGCGTGGAAGTTGTCGAGCTCAGTCGCAGGCGGTTGGCGCAGTGTCTGCCGCTCCGGGATGTCGTTAGTGCAATAAAAGCCGGCGCTCGGTCGTAACGCGGGGTTACGCAGTCTCTCGACGTCGCGCTGGCTCTCGCGGTGCTGCTTGGACACCCGAAGACCTGAAAATCCTTGTGTGTTCAGGGGTTCCCCCCCCCCCCTCCTGAGTTGTGTCAGGACAGCGCACCCCACTTTCCCTAAGTAAGAGGGGCCTCCGCAGGGGTAGGGGCAGCACAGCGGGGCAGGAGCGGGGGCTCGGTCCTGGCGCCCCACTCCTGTCAGAGGCTAGAGCCGGACACGTTGCATTCTGGGAGGAAGGTTTTGACGACGCGGTAGCTCTGGGCTCGGCGAATCATGTCCTTGATCTCTCCGTTGAGCTCCATGAGCTTGACGCAGATCTCCGAGAGGTCCTGCTTGGAGCCCACCAGTGCGAACGTGCCCGTCTGACCCAGGGTCTGGTGCCGGAAGTAGATGTTCAGCAACGTCTGGACCTCGTCTTCAGAAGGGCTACCAAAGATGTCATTGGGCCACATAGTCCTGCCAAACACAAAGAGGGATCACTATCACAACAGCACTAAATTTCAGCCAGAACGTCTGTTCTTGTACTCATGGTGATGGCCACTACGATTATTATATTACTATCATCAACTTGCCTTGTTTTTGTTCATAATTTTTTTTTGTTCACAGCAATCGTTATTTTAATAAGAAGAGATGTTCGCAGATGTTTCACAAGATGATTTTTGTATGGACTTGAAATGTAAAGGCATACTGAATGAATGGACACATTTGTGAGGTCAGACTTCAAATTTTATGAAAAAGAGGTGGTTTCTGATCCCCACTCTGTCATTAAACTCAGATGTCTGATGTGTCTGATTTGCACTTTGTTGTACGTACGTGTTGTACGACGCTCTGGATAAGAGTGTCTGCTAAATGCCATGTAATGTAATGTAATGTAATGTAATGTCTGCATATATGTATGCATGTATGTCTATGTATGTCTTTATGTGCATGTATGCATGTATGTATGCATGTATGTATGCATGCATGCATGTATGTATGTATGTATGTATGTATGTATGTATGTATGTATGTATGTATGTATGCATGCATGCATGCATGCATGTATGTATGTATGTATGTATGTATGTATGTATGCATGCATGTATGTATGTATGTATGTATGTATGTATGTATGTATGTATGCATGTATGTATGTATGTATGGATGTATGTATGCTGAAAAGAGCCATCAGTCTCCAGGGGCACAGAGCGGATGGGCCTCGCTGTCTGACCTGCACTCGCGGATGTAGCGGATGTAGCTGTCTGACCTGCACTCGCGGATGTAGCGGATGGCGGTGCTGAACTCGTTGTTCTTCAGGACCTCCAGGACGGCCTGCACGGCCACCTCGGAGGAGCTGAAGGTGGGTTCAGTGGAGGAGGGGCAGTCCCGGGCGGTCACGGACGCCGCTGCTGCCTTAAGACTGGTCTTCAGGTCGATCAGCTCCTGAGACATGTTCAACAGCTGCACGGCAGGGGGGGGGGGGGGGGGACACAGATTGGGAGAGGTGACACAGGAGAACATCACCAAGCAACAGTCAACCAGTGAGAGTTGCCACAGCAACATCTGATTGCTGAAAAAAAGAAACTTCCAATTTGATCCAGTGGTCTACTGCATTACAAATAAGCCGATTAATCTTTGTTTTTTTTTGCTGGTCAGTTACCAAAAAAAGCTTAAAAAGAACATGATACAGGGTTGATTGCAAAACATTTAGAATAGCTGTAATCTGTGTCTTTTGATGCTTTTGTCACACAATCCTGCTTATTGTTATACCAATAAGTCTCAATTGAATTGAATTAAATTGAATTGACAGGATGAGAGAGAGAGAGAGAGAGAGAGAGAGAGCGCAAGAGAAAGAGAAGAAAGGTCAGGGTGTCACTTACCTCTGGAACAGAGCTGATAGTGTGAACTTGGCCAATCAGCTTACAGTAGGATTGAAAAAGCAACAGCAGCTGAAAGTGGAGCTTGTAGAGTCTTTGACACAGCTCCAGTTGCTGGATGGAAGACAAACCGCAGACCTCTGTCAGCAAACTGTCTCTATGCACATCAGCACTTTCAATACATCAATCTTCTCATATTCAATATCTCTCATTTCTCTCTCCAAAAATGTTAACAATTTCCGACGTCTCTGCAAATTCAACAGTACTTTCTCTTTCGATGAATCAGAAAAAAAAATGTACTACTCAGTCTCTAATAAGTTCTTTGCTACCCGTCAGTTCCCATGGTACTCGCAACTAGATTTAAAACAAGTACAATGAACTCAATTTCTCACAAGGAATTTCTCCCGATATCCAACCAAAATAAATGTGACACTGAGATAAAAGCAAGCCTTGGAGTACCATCCCATAACACACCTGATCTGAGGGACCTGAAATCAGTTCTCCATTTATGAGAGTTTTTTGCTTATTAGTTGCTGCAAAGTCACAAACAGTGATCCCGCTGTGACGGCGTGTCTGCTTCATCTGAGAAACCGAGCAGCTCTGCGGCTCAGCGAGAGGCATAATTAGGCGGTACAATATGCTGCGAGTCTCCTCGGAGTCGTAAAGAAAATCAGAGGAATAAAGATGCTAGCACAGTAACAGTCATTTCTGTGTCGTGACAATCCTACTGAGACGAGAGTGAGCAAGACAGTGAGAAAGAGGGAGAAGGATAGACAGAAAGAGATAGAGGGAGCGAGAGATAAAGAGAAAAGAGTGGAAAATAGTTGTGTTTCACTTACTGCCAGAGATTCCATTTGCTACACAGCAAGCGTGTTTACAGGACAAGAAAGTGGTAATAAGTGTAGAATAACATCAATGAAAAAAAGCATGCAGAAAAGCAAAGCAGTCACATTTGGAAGACGGAAGTTTTTGCGGTGGCCATAAAATGATTCCATTTTATCGGTGCTGTACATGCGAGGAGAGAGAGACTGAGAGCGAGGGAGATGAGGAGGAGGAGGAGGAGGAAGAGGAAGAGGAGAGAGGAAAAGGCAGCTGCCGTTTTCAAAAACCCAAAGAAAGCCCGGAACCCTGGCGTCAGACTTTCTCAAGCCAAGCAGGAAGGTGGTGGTCCTTCACCTATTACAGATGCAGATACCCTGCTGGGAGACCAGGTCAGATTACTGCAGTGCGTGACTGAGCACTAGCTGGGTGACTTGAGGACTTGATGATGATGATCATGATGATGATGATGATATTGATAATGATTAGTACTAGTCCTAAAACCATAACACCATCCGCAATAATAATAATCATCGTCATCATCATCTTCATCATTTTCCTCACTGTTTTATATTTCGAGGCACCTTATCCCAGCAGAGTGCAAAGGGCCAAGGCTGGGGAGTGCAATGGTGCAATGTGTGAGCGGTCCAAACAAGCCGGAAGCCAAGAGTCAAAGGGAAGAGAGATTAAGACTTCACTCACAGAGCTACCGCAGAGCGATTGACAGGGAGAAATGTGAAAGATCAAATTGAAATGGAATCTGAAGAAATCCGAGACATTTATTATTTCACATATCTGAGGTTTGGCGTGTTGACAGACAAGTGAGGGGCATTTTCATTGCTTTTGTATTGCTTTGCATGGATTTTAGAGTAGACAGAAATACTAATATTAAAGAGTATCAGTATTAAGCACAACACTAAATCGTATCTACACCAGTAATCTGGGTTAATGTTCAGACTCCTGTACTGATCATATCCTGATAGGCTGCAGATTATTCTTTACACACAAACGGTGCCGTTAGTACATCACTTTGAGCAGATTAAGCAAGCAGTAAGCAAAGACACATTTTCACTAGTAGTACAGTTCTGCAGTATGTTCCTCTAAAGCCCTCACTACCTCAGTCACACTGGGACAGCTTTAACAGCAGGCACGTCAGGTGACGTGGAGAGGAGGGGAACCTACCTTTTCCTCTATGTCTCCCGGCTGGCTGGTGATCACCGCATCCCCACATCCATGGGTAAAGCTGGCCTTACAATTCTGCAGCCACTGGAGGATGAGGAGGATGAAGACGTGTTATTGCAGGTGATGAAGAACATTCTCAACACAGTCTACAACAAATTAATTAATCTGTGTTTCTGTGTATCTTCACTTATCCAGTGGGCCGTTAAAATATCTTTCTTTGATTGTTTCATCAAATGCTTTATGTATAAATAAAAAAATTAAATATTTTCAAAAACACAAACCAGGACAAACTTTAACTCTATCAGCACTATCAATCGTGTTTAAAAGAGCAATGTACAAACAACACTGACATAACCTCTCCGACAGTATATTTTCAACCAACTTTTCTTTTTATATATAAAAAAAGTCACCACGTGCCAACATTAATATGTCCTGATGATTATACAGATTAATGACAATGATGGTGAGGATGCTGACTGCTAGCATCACTCACAGGCACTGTATTGTCCTAATCACTGTCACAGTGGGAGATCAGTAATGTAAAGATGCAGCGGGTATGAGCTGCAGTGCATTCTGGGCTTACAGATATAGCAGCTTCCTTCCTGTTGTTGTACGTGTCCAGGTACTCCTGCAGCTCCAGCACACTGAACTTCATCTTTTCCAGCAGCCCGTAAGAGATGATCTGTGAAGTTGCGACAGACGTCTCTTATGCAAAATGGCTCGACATGACCAGTGTGTCCACTGGACAATTTAAAAAACACAAAAATGTTTTAAAAGTACACATTTTCTCAGGATCTACTCACGGTATCTGCATCTATGAACAGCGTGGGGCACTCTGAGCAGGACGTAAGCATCTCCGAGGACCTCACAAACTTTGACCCGATGCCCCGGAGGCCGTCGCCAAGGTAACCAGCAGCATCACAGGTCAAAGAGCAGAATTTGTTCTGAATGTTCTACAGAGGAAAGAAGAAAAAGCATTTTAATAAGTCTTGCTTGAGACCCCCAGGCCTACAGGCCTCTGTGTGAGTGTCAGCATAACTTCATCTCTGTGCAGTGAGCTGGAGGAAACCAGGTTAATGAATCCTGTCATTTTCAGCAAAGGAGTCAGAACAGCTTGACTCCTCTTCCAACTGACTGCAGCTCTTCAAAAATAGAACATGGAAAAAAACCCCCAACAAATACAAGTACATCTAGTGAGATAATTCTACGAGGTAGTTTAATGATCTTGTATGTCAGGTACTCTGGGTTGAACACCCCAGAGAGGACTAGACATTATGGGCAAAGGAATCCGACTCTCGAGGGATGCCGTGGTGGTGTACGGTTAAGGCATCGGACCTTGCTGCAGGCATCAGTTTGATGCAGTTGTACACTGAGGGCCAGGGTTTGCACCCGGTCCTGCCAAAGCTGGAGGACGGGGTCGTAGCGGTGTTTGCTCAATTAACACGGCCGATTGAAATAAACAGGCTACAACTGGGGGAAAAGAATTGAAAAAAAACCCCAAAAAAACGATTTGCCATAATGTTCACTATGTGAATGGCTGACATAGTAGGATGGCCATGACGCATGTTGACACAGCAGTCAGGGCTTCCAGCAGCCCCAGTGGAGCCCAGGCTGACGGCGCTGGTGGCAGCGGCGGGCGTTACCTGGAAGAGCGAGGAGAAGACATGGAAGGTGTAGACGGCGCAGGACCCGTCCGAGTCGCACACCAGCTGGTTGATG
The DNA here is from genome assembly GCF_963514075.1 of Conger conger. NCBI lineage: Eukaryota > Metazoa > Chordata > Actinopteri > Anguilliformes > Congridae > Conger > Conger conger. The sequence goes on from NC_083772.1 coordinate 9,686,778, forward strand.
TGGTTCCTCCAGGCCTCCTCCGCGTCGTCGCACACCGCCGGCTGGAAAGCCGCCAAGATGGCGGAGAAGAAAGGCGAGGGCAGGTCGTCTCTCTCCGCCTCTCCCAGACTGACGAGAGCAGACGCACGCCATCAGAAACACAAACCAAATACAGCAATGCTGCACGTCGGCTCCCCTTTGATACCCCCCCATCAACGGCTTTGTGCTACCCTCACAGCATTAGTGTCAGACCTGGATCAAATACTTCATTGTTTCGGATTCAAATACTTTTCTGTGCTCGACTGATTTTGCATGGTGCAATTCAGCCAACCAGGAGCACCAGAAGGTGGGGGGGGTTTGCACTTTTTGAATATAATAGATTCCAATACACCAGACAAGCTCTGCAAAGCGTAGAAAACTAATTGAATCCAGAAAACAATTACGTATTTGACCCAGGTCTGCTAGACGTATACACTGCATGACAGGATTTGAATCGGCAACACTCTGGTCTGAAAGTCCAGTTCTCCAGCACAGGGTCTTGTTTCTAGCGTTTTTCCGCTGGCCGTGTGCTCGCATGACAGCCGTGACCGAGCTCCGTACCTGGACAGGCAGCTGGTGTCCAGGTCGGGGTCTCCTCTGTCGTCTCCGGGCACCGCGTCCAGAGTGAAGCTGTCGCCGCAGCCGAAGCCGGGGGGCAGCTCGCCGACGGACAGCGAGAGGTCGTCCTCGTGAGCGGCGGTGTCCTCGTCATCCGCTGAAACCTCCGGCTGGGAGAGGGACGCGCACCGTCTCAGTGTCAGGGGAACTAGGCCAGCGCTAACACAACATTTTAGCCCCGTGTAGAGACTTAAAATCTTAGTTCTTTCTCTTAAGTAGAAAATATTCGCTTGTTTTAAGTTCCTGTATATATAATCCTGAAGTTACTCCTAAGTAATAGACGTAAGAATTTACATCTAAATACAAGTCTAAAATGCTTGGTGAGATGTACTTTTTTTGTTTTGTTTTGCAGTGCAGTACCACTGAGACTAGCCAAAGCTAACATCTGAGCAATAGTCTCTTCATTGACAATAAGGAATAATACACTTTTGTTACCACATCTTATTAGATTAGTGAGACAACGTTGTCAATGCACTTTGACAACATTCAGACTCAGTTCAGACATGTAAATTACTAGTAGTACAACAAAATAGATTCATGGTGACACTGACCTTTGCAATAGACAGAGACAATCCTTCTGGTGTTTTCTATTTGGTATGTTTGTATGTGTGCATGTGTGTGTGTGTGTGTGTGTGTGTGTGTGTGTTTTGAGGCATTTGGGAATGCGCAAATGTTGCCAATTTGATAATGCTCGGGGGTCCAGAGTTCAAAGGTCGGGCTGCGCACACTGAGAAGGAGGCTAGGGGCGATGTGTACACCTCCTCATCCCGCACATGCTCAGAGCGGTACACATGGCCACCAGTGAGAGAGCAAGAGGGAGCCTCGCCCCGCAGCCACCCAAGATCCACAGAGCCCCAACAGACACAGAGTGTAGAGCCTCACAAACAAGACAGGTGCAATACAGAAGCGCACAGACTACTACTAGAAAAATCTACAGGAGCATTTAAGCCATTTTCCGCTACATGCAGTTATTATAAAGGCCAGAAAGGCTGGGTCCAGCCATACCCTTTCCAACAGAGAGAAATACTATTTTACAAGGCTGACTGAATTTCATCCCACTTTACAGATTATTATACACCCCCTCCACCAGCCCCCCCGCCCCCCACCAACCTCACCCCCCAGCCTTCCTCCACCACACACATTCAAAGACATTGGACATTTGGGCTAAGACAGGCTGTTCTTATTTGGCAGTGTTAGCGAAGAACTCCAGAATGGAAGTGCGATAGGAGAAGGTGTGAGTCTGCCCCCAAAGCTCAGGCCTGAACTCGTTATTCACCCTCTGGTTCGGGTCTTCTGGCAGAGAGACCTCGAAACCGGGAGCTGTGGTGTTTAGGGGGCGCGCCTCAGCCGAGGTGGACAGAGAGTCCGTGTTATTGGTCTCCTCAGAGGGAGAGAGGTTCATGATCTGCAACGAGACACAGTCCGACACCCTTACAGTCACGCGGTCTTAAGGCACATGCTCAGGCTAACGCGCGCGCGCGCAAACACGCACACGCACAGACACACACGCACAGACACACAAACATGCATGCACACACAGACACATACAAACACACATACACACACACACACACACACACCCACAGACACACACACACACACACACAAACACGCACACACAGAGACACACGCATACACACACAAACACGCACACACACAGAGACACACGCATACACACACACACATACACGCATATGTACAGACACCCACACACAAACACACACGCACACATGGACACACAGGCGCGCACACACACACACACACACACAGACAGACACACACACCACAAGCAGGCATAAAGCAGAGTTGCTTTAGCAGAAATAAATAGCAGCTCGAATACAAACATGGGTTAAACAGGCTCAGTACAGAACAGGTAAGGCACAAACACAGATCATCACTATACATTAGAGTGGACATTGCTGAGCAGTTGAGCAGGACACCCTGTAGTGTTTTTTTGTATTGGAGAAACAGGAGAAGCGGTGAGTAGCAACAGGCACGTGGCCCAGCGGTTAGTAAGCACAGCACTGAGAGAGCCTTGCGCTGACCGCTAGGGACGCTGGCCTCGCGGGAGAGAGACTACGCCAGAATACCGCCGATGGAATGTGTCAGTTTAACACACAGTCCCCAAACACCCCGGCCTCCCCCCGCCCCTCCCCGCTCAGGGTATGTGCAGTGTGGCTTTCTTTTCTGATGTAGCCCTCAAAAAACACCAAAACAGCTACAGTAAGTGCCTCCCGGCCCACCCAGACATTCCTGTCCCAAACATCCGAGCAGGAAGTCAGACTTCAAACCCAATGGACAAAGGGACTGACCCCTGAAAACAAACTCCCCCCCCCCCCCCCCCAAAAAAAAACAAAAAACGGGAAAAACCCGCATGAAAGGGGCAGACTTACGATCTGTGAGTGTGAGAGGAGCTGGCTGGCGCTGACAGACCCCTCCTCTGAGGACTCGTCCGAGTCGTCGGGGGCGATCTGGCCGACGCCGGGAGAGCTGCCCGCGCGCCGGCCCTCCTCCAGCGGCCCGGCCTCCCCCTGATCCAGGCTGTCCGCTGAGCGCCTCCGCGCACCCCAGTTAAAGCTGTCCACACTCTCACCCTGCAACACACACACACACTGTCACACACACACTCTCACCCTGCAACACACACACACACTGTCACACACACACTCTCACCCTGCAACACACACACACACTGTCACACACACACTCTCACCCTGCAACACACACACACACTGTCACACACACACTCTCACCCTGTAACACACACACACACTGTCACACACACACACTGTCACACACACACTCTCACCCTGTAACACACACACACACTGTCACACACACACTCTCACCCTGTAACACACACACACACTGTCACACACACACTCTCACCCTGTAACACACACACACACTGTCACACACACACTCTCACCCTGCAACACACACACACACTGTCACACACACACTGTCACACACACACACTCTCACCCTGTAACACACACACACACTGTCACACACACACTCTCACCCTGTAACGGACACACACACTGTCACACACACACACTCATACACACACACACACACTGTCACATTGTCCCCCTGCAACACACACACACTGTCACACACACACACTCATACACATACACGCACACACTCACACACACAAACATTATCATACACACACACATACACGCAAACACTCTCGTAAACACACTCACACTCTACCATACACATACGCACACACACACTTGCAAGCACACACACACAAACACTCTCATACACACACTCACACACACCTGCACACACAGATAGGTATTTTCAGATAGGGACACTTGTGCCAATTACCTCACACACACACACACACACACACAAAAAAGAAAAATCTAAAAAACAAGTTTTCAAAGGGACCTTTGAAAAGGAGTCCTTTACTGGAGAGGGCAGACATAAACAATAACAAAACAGGGTTCTGGGTCCGCTCAGCGCTCGTCCGGCTGGTTAAAGAGTAACACGCCCTGGAATGATAACCTGCAGTCTCACCGGATCCCGGCTTCACCTCGGGACACGACCCCTGAGCTGTCAGCCAAAGTTACATCCCCGAAACAACTGCGTTTCCGTTCCGATGACCGCCTTTAACATGAGTGACATTTACGGGGGGAGGGTGGATTAGTTTCAGATAGATGGATGTTTTGTTTTTTTCTGTTTTTTCTTTTGCATACCGTATCACTTTTGCCAAAAACGCACATTCAATTTAGCATTCCACTTTGGCTTACGGTACCGAATTATGTGAACGGGGACTCAAAGACCAAAACGCACTTCATGTCGGGACTACAAGAATAGAATTCAGTTTCAGTGCAAGAGACAAACCGGGGGAGCCATACTGACTTATCAGCTGCAGTCAAGGAAGACGGCTGCCACTTAATACCGCTTTGCACCTTCAAAACAACAACCTGGCTGGCCTCACACTAGCTATCGCGTTACTGCTTAACATTGTAAAATAATAACAGAGAACAGACTTTAAGAGCACTCTGTCTGTCTGCTTCCGCCCAAACCTGCATCTTCAGATTTCATATCCAGATCCACGAGTCCATTAGAACTCACGCATAAGGCGCACGACTGAATTATCTTCATCTGACTGCGTGGGCTCCGGGTGGAAATCACAGATGGAGACAGAGAGGAACACGCGCCCAGGGTGCAGCGTCGACGCCTAAAGAGCTAGTCGGGAGGACGGACAGACCTGGGGAAGAACAGCCCTGGCTTTGGCCGAGGCTCACGCGTGCTCACTCCACCAGCAGGCTAACGGGCGGATGTGGAACGGCCTGCACACGCCCGGGGGTGTGAACGCAGGACTCCAGCGCACAGATGGAGACATACTCCTTCTGTGCCCTAAGTCAGGGCTTCCTGGAGATCTGCAGTCCTGTAGGGTTTCACTCCAACCTTCACAAGGCACACCTCATTCAACAGCCCAGAGATCTCCTCGAGTTGCTAATTCAAATAATCAAGTGTGCCAAATTAGGGTTGAAATGAAAACATACAGAGCTTAGATCATAAATATGATATATGTGTATACACATACACTCAGTGATCACTTAATTACATAAACCTGTACACCAGCTTGTTAATGCAAATATTTAATCAGCCAATCATGTGGCAGCAACTAAATGCATACAAGCATGCAGACCTGGCCAAGAGGTTCAGCTGTTTTTCAGACCAAATTTCAGAATGGGGAAGAAATGTGATCTAAGTGACTTTGACTGTAGAATGATTGTTGGTGCCAGATAGGGTGGTTTGAGTATCTTAGAAACTGTTAATCTCCTGGGATTTTCACACACAACAGTCTCTAGAGTTTGCAGAGAATGGTGCGAAAAACAAAAAACATCCAGTGAGCAGCAGTTCTGCAGGCAGAAATGCATTGTTAATGAGAGAGGTCAGAGGAGAAGGGCCAGACTGGTTGAAGCTGCAGGAAGATTACAAAAAGTCTAATAAAAACCTAATGCTCACTGAGTGTATATGATATTTCACTCACTTTTTAACCCTCCTATTATGTTAAGATTTTATGACCACTTTTATGTTTGGGGTCAAAAATTGAGCCCAACAGTTTAAATGAACACACAATTATTGTAATAGAAATATTTGGACACTTTGGTTGTCACCTTCTTTTTGTTTCCCAAATGACTAGCCTTTTATCCATAATATGTCAAATCTCATGTTAGAGCCTAAGGTACAGTAAGTGAAAGGTTGGGACCTGTATGGGAAAGTACCACCAGAATCATCCGCAAAGAAATTTGAGATAAAAATAAAAATATATATTTGCTTACATTTCATACACTTACAGAGGGTCAAAAGAACGGCAGAACCCTGACGCAAAGTTGGTAGAGGAATTAGCATAGCAGTATGTTTATTGCATGTTTACCACTTAATCCCACCAAATTAGAAAATTAGAAAAATCATAGAGTATCAATATGAAACAGTGTTAACTGATTGTTAAGAGATGTGAAACACAAAATGGGGTCAAATTGACCCCAACGATAATAGGAAGGTTAAATAAGAGTAACCAGATTTATTCATAGAGGACGTGAGTATGAAACTATGTTTGAGTTTGATAATGACAGCATATAAATTGTGTGTAAAGCAAAGGCCCCAGCGATACACACAACCAGTATAAAAATATATTTAAAAAAAAATGCAAGCCATATAACACTGTCGCTTAGCCTGTGACCATTAGCAATTGATTCCAATTAATTTCCCTCCCGTTGGAATTACCAATCTCTTAAAACCAAGCGCCAAAAAACAAAAACAAAAAAAAACAACAAACAAAAGCGACGCCCAAAAAAGCGCTGACACGAGCATGCGCGCGACCGCCGCGTGTCGCCAAGGCAACAGTCACATGCAGCCAATCAGCTCTCCGTAGTGCACACCCGCTCAGCACCGCCACATGGCTGAACTTACCTGGAGCTCCTACAGTAGATGGCACAAAGAACAAAGAAACAGAAAGAGAAACCGCATTACACAAGGTATTGCATGGAGACATTGAGTGCAGGTGCATCAGAAAAACGGTGAAAAGACAGGCGCTGGGGACAGCGTTAACCCCCAGCGCAGCGGCAATATTCACACACCTACACATTCAAGTGTTCGCCAGCATGCCCTTGTCTGGCTATATGGTTTGGGTTACGTGGAAACCACAGTAAAACTTGGTAATATGGACAACATGGTGATAATTAACAATGACATACTTCAGAAACACAGCCTTGAGACAAGTCGCTCCGCTAAAAAGCATAAAACTGTGTTTGGCTACAATGTTCAATGTTGTCCCAGGGTGGGGCCGGTGTGGTCTCTAGCTTTATCAGTACAGCCCTCCTCCCCTACCGCTGTGACCGGGAAAAGAGCCTCACCTCCCCGTCCTCCAGCTCCACGTCCAGGAAGTCGAAGTCGCGGAAGACGCGGAACTGCTGCTCGGAGGCGGTGTCGTCCATGTTCTCGGGCTCCCGCCCGCCGTCCTCCGAGGAGACCAGGCTGGGCTGGAGCTCCATCAGATCCAGCTCCCCACAGGAGGAGAAGATCACCTGCAGGGAATGCCATCATCATCATCATCATCATCATCATCATCATCGTCAGCTTCCTCATCATCATCATCATCATCATCATCGTCGGCTTCCTTGTCATCATCATCATCATCATCATCATAATCGGCTTCCTCATCATTATCATCATCATCATCATCGTCGGCTTCCCCGTCATCATCATCATCATCAGCATCATCGGCTTCCTCGTCATCATCATCATCATCATCATCATCGTCATCGCCATCATCATTCAGTTCAGAATGATTCGGGCCTACGCAAAGTTCAATCTCCATTTCATGATCACAGAGAGAAGTACAAGCATTTCTAGTTGAAACTGTTAAGGTTTAGCTCATCTTTATACCTAGACAGACACAGATAAGAAGGAGAAAAAAACACACACAGGACTCCTGCCACGTATTATTCTGCTGGGGAAGGGAGCTTAAGGGGTGACACTCTTCCAAACAGAAACGGGGTCCATGACAGAAATAAATCATTATTGTTTAACCAAGGAGATAGGAGCCTCCCCAGTTCACATCATTTTCCAAATTCCTCTACAATCATCATCCTCATCATCATCATCATCATTACCACCACCATCATTGTCATCATCACCATCCTCATCTCTAACATCTCAGCCAACGTAGTAAATGACCGTCCTATGGAATTAAGGGAACCGCATAAGCTAACCCACCACCAACACCTGTTACATTGTGTTACACCATCATACTCTCCGGCACACGTTATTGCATTCGGTAGGATGCTAAGCCTGTATGACTGTCACTTAAAGAAACCATTTGTGCCCCTACAGGCCACATCATTACTGAGCCTTGGCTCAGTATTTCACATGGGTCTGCCTCTGGGGCTACACTGACACATCACACTGGGTTTTAAGGCAGAGCACAGACATGAAAGAGTGCAATAATAGCACTTCATTAGTGCCGCATTCCTGAACTCTCGAAGCTCGTTCACCTAATCTTTGCCTGATGTCACTTTGTTTCAATAATGGCTTCTATATGAGGACTCCATTTCACTGGAGGGGAATGTAGTCTTACACTATAAAAAATTGCTGTAAAATTACAGTACTTTAGTGTACTGTAATTTTCTGGCAATAAATTACTGTAAAATGCAAAGTACATTTTTACAGTGAATAAATACTGTTGATAAATTTGTTTTAGAATAAACTGTAGCAGGGTAATAACAGTAACAATCTGAACCTCATTCTTTTATTTGCTTAAAAAAAATCCTGCCAGTAACGTACGATCATGTTCTATACGTTTTCTTGGAGTGTGCTGTTTATTTCAGATATAACTGCCACTATTAATCTACTCAGTCTGACCTCCCCTTTGTTGCCAATATCCCAACAAGCCCGGTGTTACCATTAAGACTATGGTGAGCCAGTGAAACACTCTGGCTCGGTGGAAACAGAGGGCAGGAGGTGCTGAGTGACACAAGAGAAGTTGAGTGCAGACCACGAAGCGTCCACACCAAATAGCCTCATTTACCACAAAGCTGTTTTCATTTCATTCGGTTAACGAAGTAGTGTTATCAACTTGTTGCCAATCTCAGGAAAGATGGTGGCCTCAGCGCACTCAGTAATGAAGGGAGGAAGGACCAGTCCTGCGTTTTTGACGGTGGAATGAGAAAAGCTCGCTCACCGACGGGTTCTTGGTGAGGCCCACTTCTTGTCCGCACAGAGACAGCACATTCACCAGTTTCTCGCGAGTTCTCTTCTGTAGAAAGAGAGGCGTTAAACTCTGCTTGCCTCAGCAACGGGCACATTACTCATGCCTCGCACATGACTGGGAGAGAAATTCAAACCAATTAGCAATGCATGATGGGAAAACAACTCAGTATTTAAAATTAAAAAAACAATAAAAATTAGTTCTCCCTTGATAAGTGGACTGTTTTATTATACCGTTGGCAAATGTGTATCTTATCATAAATTGCAGAATCATTAAAGAAATGGTTCTGAAATTGACTTAAATGGTTCTCTGGACAATTAGCACTAAACGCTCAACAATTCAAGCAATAGTCAGAGCAAGAGGGAAGTGTTTTTTTTGCTAAATAAGACAAACATATTGCCAAAAAGATGAGCCCCATTTGCCAATGGGGTAAGAAAATTTAACTTGTCGAGCAAGCTGTAACTTAAAACAAGCAAACATTTTCTACCTGAGATAAAAGAGTGTCATTACAAGACTAAAACTGGTTTACAGTTTTCAGTTTTTTTTTTGCAGTGCATTCATGCTTTTCTGCGCTTTACGTAAATGTTTGCGATGACTCTGAGAAGGAGGAAGAGCTCGATCCGCCCGCGTGGCCCCTCACCTGTGACGACTGCGGCCTCTTCCAGCTGATGGGCACCAGCACGTTGTTGGAGGAGGAGCCGGAGGAGGTGGAGGAGGTGCTGCGGGCGACAGCTATCGCTCGCGTCTTAGCGTCCCGCCCGGGGGAGCCGTGCAGGTCATCGAACCGCCTGCCGATAACGGGCGTCTGTACACACACACACACACACACACACACACACACACACACACACACACACACACAGAGGGTCACAGTGAGTCACCAGGGGAATGAGGTACAGGAAGACGCCCAGCGTTAAGCCCCGCCCTCACAACAACATCCTCGCCTTGGTGTGGCTGGCCGCTCTTCCTGGCCTCTCCGCATGGCGTGAGCTCCTTCCGCAGACACACACACACACAGGCTACTCCCACATTGCGCATTGTCAAGATTCTCAGCGTTAGCCGGGAGACGGGAAGTTCTGTTCCGTCCAACTTTTGGGGGCCCGGTAGCCCCGCTCGCAGGCAGGGAGGAACCCCCAAAGCCAACGTACTCCAATTCCGCCGATTAGCGCTGTTCGCGGCCAAGCTAAACAGATCCCGTCTGCCCTCGGACGCCCTCCTGCCCGTTTCAAATTTCTGGTCCAAAAAATATTTTGCGGAGGTGGTCTGACAGAGAAACAGGAGGTGGGCTCACACTTCTTCAGTGGCTTTAATGTTTTGGCTGGGCTGCCCAGCCCTGTCTGAACTGTCACTGAGTCAGATACAAAAGGCTGCAGCAATCATGACATCATTTCCTGGAATTCTTAAACCACACAAATAGCCCAGTGTTCAGTTCCCACACATTCACATGCAAGTCCTTATCTTACACATCGTTTCCCTCTGAACCAGGTTCTTTTAGATCTGCTCCAAAGCATGTTATCAGTTATCAATCTGAGAGCTCAAACAAAGTTCCTAAATTATTCCTTACAAACTTGAACAATTTTGTGCAACAAAAAAAACCCCCAAAAAAAGATATGTTTCCTTTCCAAAAACATAATAAATCAACCTTCAAACTGAACAACACACAGACACTAACATAAAAACAAACACAGACACACACTTGCACACATGCTCGTGCACACAAACACATACACACAAACACACACACACGCATAATAATACCACGCCTAGCAGTGTGAAAAACAAACCCAGTGTTTGGTGGTTTCCATTTCATGCCTCTTTCTAACACAATGTGCTCTGTGCAGACCCAGAGGCACAGAGTGGGGGAAGAGAGAGAGAGAGAGAGAGAGAGAGAGAGAGAGCAGGGGGAGTGAGAGTGAGAGAGAGAGAGAGAGGGGAGTGAGAGTGAGAGAGAGAGAGGGAGAGAGCAGGGGGGAGTGGGGGTGAGAGAGAGAGAGCAGGGGAGAGAGCAGGGGGGAGTGGGAGTGAGAGAGAGAGGGGGGAGTTGGGGTGAGAGAGAGAGAGCAGGGGAGAGAGAGAGAGGTAGGTGTCGTACCTCGGAGACGTCGATGTGGAAGTCCAGGGTCTTCCCAGGCAGGGCCTTGGAGGAGCCGTCCCACACGCGGCCGATGTCCAGGTACGCCAGGTCGCTGTGAGGGTGGGAAGGCAGGACCAGGCTGGCAGAGCGAGACACCACCAGCTTCAGGATGTTGAGGGCTTCCTTCCAATGCACCGTCTGGAAAACCACATACCACGGGTACGCACAAATCCGTGCGCGCGCAAACACACACACACACACACACACACACACACATTCCATGCATGCAGACACAAACAGACACACATACACACACGCACACACATTCCATGCATGCAGACACAAACAGACACACATACACACACGCACACACATTCCATCCATGCAGACACACAAATATGTACATACAAATAAATATATACACCCGTATGGGCACACATACAGAAACATGGACAGACACACATACACACACACACACACACACACACACACACACACACACACACACACACACAGAAAAAGCAAAAAGAAATTGTGTAAGCTTATTTACAGACTGACATTTTGTTGAGAAAAGCATGACCTCTCCAGGCGGCTTCTTACATAACATACATACCCTGCACTTTTAATGCAAACCTTTTAACATAAGCCAGAGTGCTAGCATCTGTGCTCCTCAGACTGTGGCGGTTGAGTGGGGCTACCGTAAAACAAACGCATTAAGAGGAAGCAGAAGGGCGCGCGAGAGCCCCGCTACTCTGAGATTACACAGAATACCTCGGCTACCGGGGAACGTGGCCAAGCAGCCGGGCTGTTTATAGAGCTGCGCTGGGCGTGCCTCTGGCCTCTGAATTTATTGTTCAGACAAGCGAGGTCATGTGTTTTCGCAAGACGAGAGAGAGTTCACTACGTCAGCTTTAAAAAAAGAAGTGGGGGAAAACCAACAAGCAACAAGAAAATACAACGGACAGAGTTGACAGAGTTTCCCTTTCTGCTGTGACAGCCATGTTACCTGGCAGTGTACCAGAGGGAAGCATTGCACACAGAACCAAAGCGTTTTTTAATTGGCTGTGGCAGAGCCCTGTTTACGATACAGATTATGTAATCCTGAGTCAAGCAAGTGGCACCACGCCTGAGTCAGATTCCTGCCCTCTGTCCACGGAAACTCTCCTAACACACTGCAGGTCTGTTTTGCACCGTTTCTGACACACTGAAGGTCTGTATTGCACCTTTTCTTAGTGTTCTGGCTGGAGCTTCCCCAGCTGTTCCGTGTTAATAATGACAGGTAGTGGTTTAGATTTAAGTGTTGCAGGGTCTTGGCCTTGATTTATAAGCCCTTGTCTGAAATTAGTTTTTCTACTTTATAAAAAGGGTGGCTGGGGCCTTAAAAGAAGTGATGAAATGTATTTTTATTTTTTTCCTATTAAGAAGGTCTATCATTTACAGTGGGACAAGAAAGCTCAGCGTGGGAGCCACGGTGGCGCTCAGCTAAAGTAATGGACTTTGATGCAGGCATCAGTTTGTTACACCGAGGACCGAGGTTCGTTTCCAGGTCCTGCCAAAGCCGAGTTTGTCCCGTTCTCGTGGAGCAGCATATCGGTTAGTAGGATTGCTAGATCCAACTGGGTCGCCAAGAGACAAGGTCGTTGATGGTGTATCCTCAGCTAACAGCGATAATTGGAATAGATAGGGCACAATTGGCTTCCAAAATTATCAGTAATAAAAGAAAAGAAAGCTCAGCCCTTCTTTTCAAACCTCCCCCACAAAAAAACCCCCCAGAAAACATCATCACTGATGTTTTGAGCACACGGCTCACCTGGACGAACTTCTCGATGGTCTTCAGCACCTCCACGTTGAAGGGCTTGACTTGAATCTCGCTGAGGTCCATGTGACTCAGGAGGCTGTGGATAATCTGCAGGAGGGACTGTTGCATGCTGGGAAGGCCCTTCTCCAACAGCTGTTAAACCGTAGAGGAACCGACAGGAAGAGGGATGTCAGCACGGCGCACGCTCAAGCAAAACACGGCACTGCGACAGCAGAACTTCTGGCAAATGGCGACATTAATGGCGACGCTCACCTCAGCCATGTAGGTGACCATGCTGAGGGTGATGTCGGAGAAGGCCTCGTGCAGGTAGCGGCACACCACGCTGACCCAGGAGAAGGGGTCGCGAGTGTAGGAGTGCGTTTTGAACAGGGTCATCACGTGGGCCAGGTTGGACAGCTTGGTGTTCTTCTCTTCCTGGCACACCTGGGCCGGTCAAGCAACAAGAAGAAATTAAAAATCCACTCCCTGCCTCTTTAAGAGCAGTTTATTCATCCTCTGCTATCTGTACTTTCTAGGAAAAAAACACTTTGAACTGTTTTGTTACGTAAGCATCAGAGTCTTCAGTTAAGAAGATTGGAATCATGCCCTGCTTACCCCTTAAAGGGTTAAAGAAAGCTAGGGAAAGAGATGAAGACAGCGCTGTGCTGTGGAAATGGCAGCAGTCATAACAAAGCCCAGCGCTAAACGTCGACGGGGAGGTGGCGTGACAAACCTGCGCAATTCTCTCCGCCACGTCCTTACAGAACGGAGTGGGGCAGTCGAAATTCTGGACCAGATGAGGGAGCAGACACAGTACATTCAGAGGAAAACCTGAAAAACCGAAAAAGAACAGAGGTTAAAAATGACGCTATTAGGGGTGCTCTCAGTGGGGTCAACTGGACACATTGTCCTAGGCCTGGAGGAGGAGGAGGGTTATTGCCCAATGGTCTGGCAACTTGTGGTAAATATTACTGAATGATGCACACAGAGAATATTTTCTCTCAGGCCCAGGAATTTCACCCCACAACCCTAGACACTATTATCATCTCTCTTACGTCTGACTTGAGTAAAACAAATCATTCTTAACCTCTTTAACATAAAAAAAAAATTGTTTACAATCTTAATGTGTCCAGTCGGCTCTCCCGTGTGGTCTATGTGGTTTATATCTTGCTGTATAAATACAGAGTCATGTAAATATAGTGCTATATAAATAAAATGGACATTTAAAAGCGTCCGTTTCCTGTTTTTCCTCGAGCGTTTATTTTTGACTTCTCAAAAAGCCTGTTTATTATCCCCTGTGAAATTCTATGTTGTATCTGCCTGAGCTTTTAGCACTTATTGATTAATATGATGAATAGACTATAATCTGGCCATGGCACCAACGCCCTTGTGTGGTACTGCAGCATGCATGATGATGATGTCAGCGTAATGTCAGCGCAAGATCAATCGAGCACAGAGAAGTATGCGAATCTAAACGGATTAACGCATTTGACCCGGCACTGGTCAGAAGCACCGCCGTCAGAGGGGGTACCGTTTAGCAGGTCTGCCGTGCCGTACCTATGGCCTGAGAGGTGTCCACCACGCGCACGCGGGAGACGGGGGTGAGCTGGCAGAAGAGCTGCAGCGTGAGGTCCACCGTGGGCAGGGAGGTGAAGCCCTTGAGCAGCAGCTGCTGCAGGCCGGTGAAGCCGCTCCACCTGAGCTGCGCCTGCAGCTTCTCCAGCCGCTCCCGGTTCTCCTGCTTGTCCAGCGGCAGGTGGGCCAGCAGCTTGTGCAGCAGCCGCAGGGACATCTGGTACTCGAACTCGAAGTCCGACTCCGTCAGCGACACCGCCACCCAGAAGACGGTGGCCAGCAGGTTGGCGGGGTGGTTGGCGTGCGCCGGGTCGGCCATGTTGTCCCGGGAGGAGGACGCGGGGCTGGCGGTCTTGGCGAGGCTGCCCAGCTGCGCGCAGGCCTGGATGCGGTCCAGCGTGGCGCTGCGGGGCAGGTCCGACGACCGGTCCACCTCGCCGAACTTTTTGGGCACGGAGAAGCTCCTCTGGTGCCGGTTGCGCTCGGCGGCGACCCTGCCCGCCCCCTGCGTCATGTTCAGCTGGCCCGTGCTCTTCCTGTTCGACGTCAGCTTCTCGCAGGTCAGGAAGTCCGGCGATGTTGCCCTGGTTGCAGCACACAGCGATTCAAGACCATGACTATGCTGAATGAACAGAAGTACGTTCTCGGATTGCGTGTAATCTTGTAATCGTCTGACCAAACGTACCTGGTTAACACGAGCACCTGGTCGTTGTGCTTCAGACACTCCGCCAGGTTGTCCACCACAGACTCCAGCGTGAGCAGGACCTCCATCACATAGCCCTGGAGAAGAGGACCGCACTGTTTGATGCACTTCTGATTCTTCACACACACGCACACACACATACAGACACAGACACACACACTCACAGACACAGACACAGACACACACACTCACACACATACACACATACACACAGACACACACACCTATACACACACACATACCTGCACACACACAGACACACACATACACACATGCACACACACACAGTGATTTACCTGCACCTCGTCCCCGTGCTCCCCCACCACCTCTCTCACTCACACACACACACACACACACACAGACACACACACCTATACAGACACACACAGACACACACACACCTATACACACACCTATACACACACACACACACAAACACACAGACACACACAGTGCTTTACCTGCACCTCGTCCCCGTGCTCCCCCACCACCTCCACCAGGCGGGACAGCAGGTCGGAGACGGCGTGGGCAGAGACGGGCTGCCGCAGGGCGCGGAAGATCTGGAAGGAGCGGCCGGCGTAATGCCGGGAGGAGCTGCAGAGGGCCGTCTGTAGAGCCACGTCACTGAGCTGCTGCTCCAGGTACAGCTCTGAGAGAGAGGGGCACCGTGTTAGAGACACACCCACACACACACACACACACACACACCTACACACACCTACCCACATACACACACACACACACACACACACACTCACACTCACACCCACACACACTTATGTTCAGAAGAGGTTCCTAACTCCTGGTTCCTGGAGATTACTGTCCTGTAGGTATTCATTCGAATACTGATTTGGCACACCAGTTTCTACGATTTAGTAGCTCAAGGAGATCTCTGGCTGTCGAAGGAAGGGTTGAGAACCACTTTTGCACATCCTGCTATTTGGGCCTACATTCAGTCACTGACTTTGACTTCAAAACACAGGGATGAAAAATAATATATTTTATACATTACCCACTGCAATATATCTTATTAATTTTACCCACTGTAAAAGCCAAATTCTAAAATCCCAAATGTTTCTGTACTCATCAAACTGTGTATTTCTCAGTCAAGTCCGTAGGCAACAGTGAGGGAGGTCACGGGCGGGGGCTGGCGGGCGCTCACCTGATTTGGACTCCTTGAACACGGCCACCACGTGCCGCAGGAAGTTGGCCAGCTGCTCCGTGCTCCTGGAGCTGTGGTTTCTCAGGGAGATGTCCTCGTGGCACCACAGCGGTCCGAAGGCCCTGAGCAATGACACCACAGTACAGCGTGCACTGTTCCGCCGTGTGGGGTTAGCGGGATAGCGCGGCTTCAGCCCCCTTCAACAGCCCCCAGATGGGGGGCTAAACCCCTGCCCGTTTGCCTGAACACAACTGAATTCTGGGAAATACCGGATGCGTTCTCTACCACTGGAGAAGGCCGCTGAGAGCGCCCACCTCCCACTAAATCACCCTATGAGAACTAAACAGACCTTAAATGCATGCAAATGAATACAGGCAATGCAAGGTCACTCAAGTTACATAACACTTGTATTGAATGAATGGCTCTTGTGTGGTCATGTACTGCTTACTTGAGAAAAAAATCTACCAGAAAAAAGCAAGCTAGACTATCTTGGGATTAAGCCACGACCTGTCAGGTACAGTCATCATTTCTGCCAGAAGGAAAACTGGGTTCATTCATGGGCACAAAACTGAGCTTTCATCTCCAGTGGCATACCTTTGATACCATCCTTTAGCACAGGATGATTCATATGTTATTAATACCATTACAGGTATCAAGTGAAAGTTTGTTTAGTTTTTTTTGGTTCAGTTTTAATTCAGAGATGATTTACATGCACTGAACACTAGGTGGCGTATGAGAATGTGAGCCTCTCTCTATATGAGAGGGAGTGCAGGCTCACTGTAGCCTTATCTCTCACAGACGCGTGCCTCTGGCTCCCAGTCTACTGGTCCGGTGCGCTCTCAGACGTTAGTATGAGGCGTGTCATTCCACAGCTATAAATAAGCTATGGTATGAGGCAGAGAGGCAGCTCAGTGGGAGCGAGTCAGTCTGGGCCGCAGCCTAAAAATGCAATCAGCCATTTCACAATCTCTGGCCTGGAACCCCTTAACGTCTCCCGTAGTCTAGGGAATATTACGTCCCAGCCCTTTATTTTCATCCATCTATGTGAACCTTCAGGACTGAATGTAAACCTTCTACCTTTCATCCGTGAACCCCCATCTGCCATGCCTGAGTCACGTACTGTAAAATGTCAGCTTCTGTTATTTTATCAGGCCGATTTTTAACATCTGTGAACAGCATGTACTCCACACACAACATAATTCACTATAAAAGTGGGTTTTAATTTGGTTGTAAAAGAAAGACTGGTGTCTATGAGGAAGCAGCCCACGATTCAGTGGCAGTGAGGCTGTTGGGTTTTTTTACCTGGTGGTGAGAAACTCAATGAGCTTGCTGGCTTTTACCTGGTCTTGAGGAACTCTACGAGCATGCTGGTGTTTACCTGGTCGTGAGGAACTCTACGAGCTTGCTGGTGTTTACCTGGTGGTGAGGAACTCTACGAGCTTGCTGGTGTTTACCTGGTCGTGAGGAACTCTACGAGCTTGCTGGTGTTTACCTGGTGGTGAGGAACTCTACGAGCTTGCTGGTGTTTACCTGGTGGTGTGGAATTCTACGAGCTTGCTGGTGTTTACCTGGTGGTGAGGAACTCTACGAGCTTGCTGGTGTTTACCTGGTGGTGAGGAATTCTACGAGCTTGCTGGTGTTTACCTGGTGGTGAGGAACTCGACGAGCTTGCTGGTCTTGTCGTCGGACTCGGTGGAACTCTCCTCCAGCCCATCGGCCTCCTGGGAGATCTGAGGGAGGTTCCCGCTGCTGCCACCCAGACTGATGCTTGAGGAGGTGGAGGAGGAGCTGAGGCCAGAGTCTGGCACCGGGGAGGCCTGGCACTCCCGCAGGAAGTCATAGCCCCCTGGACAGGAAGTGAGAGAAAAAGGGGGGTGGTGGCATCATCGGAGGCTCTGATGGCTAGATTTTTTCAGATTTCTGCAAAGGGATTATTTGTGTGCAAGAGTGTGAGCATGAGAGTGAGCGAGTGAGTGTGTGAGCCCTTACTCTCCGTCCATACCATCCATCATACCATCAACTTCACACGTTCACAGTCAGTTTGTGCCTGCTGAGACAAGCAGGGAACTAGAAAACACTATACAGCCAGGATGAAGGCCCGAGTATCTCAGCTGAGGGTGGCTGGGGTGTGGTCTCCCCACAGGCCTCTGAAAAGACTGAACGTGGCCAGGAAAACCCAACGTCTCAACACTACAAACCAGGGTAAACGCAACGGGCTTATCGCGGTGGAAGAAAGGGCCTCTTATACAGTTAGGATCAGTTGAGACATGTGGTACAACAAACTCACCAACAAACATCCCCCGCCAGTAATGCCCCGGCCCCCCTTTTGGGCCAGATAACAGAAATAGCAGATTGGAATGCTTTAATCAGGGCCTTTCATGTTCTCTGTACGTATGATTATTTTTGGCACGGTCACAGAATGTTTTCTTTCGAGATAGCAAATCGCCTGTTCCCTCAGAAGGAATCCGAGGCCCCTCCTGGTGCCTGTAACCGCACCGCCCAAAGAGAGCGGTTTGCCAGCCCCCCGGGTGAGCCTCCCTTTGGGGGATGGGGGGGGGGGGGGGGGCAGTGTGTTCATATAGCCCCTCTGCACTGTAACCCCCCCCCCCCCCCCAAAAAAGTCTAAAGTATTTCAGTCTTGTATTTAGACTTAATGGAGTAAGACAATTAATTTAACTTCATAAGCAAAAGGTAAACAAGGTAATATTTTCAATTCTTAAATCTCATTACAAGGTAACCAAAATACTTGTTAAGATAGACTTTATTTGCAGTGTGGCTTTAGCTTGTATTAAAAAAAGTGAATGAATATGCCATGTTTAAAAAAGAGAATACGCTGAGTTAATGTTGCATACACAGATACTGTGCTGTGAAAAAAAAAAAATTAGTTAAAGACTGAAGGGGGTGCAGCAGGAAACTATGAAACTATAAACCAGAGCCACCAATCTGATCTTCCTACAACAGTCTGTAAATCAATCGTCTTGTCAAAATAAAACAAAACTGCATTAACTCGAAGGAAACAGTTTTTGCTTTGTTAAAGAGAGAAAATATGTGACCAGGATATAGTACGAGCAGGTTTGGACAACGCCTGCTCTAGTTACCATTTCCTGGTCTGGTCATGGAGCTCACCTGTGTACAGGTATTCACTTCTGGAACTCACCTGTGTACAGGTATTCAGGCCTGGAGCTCACCTGTGTTTAGGTATTCAGGCCTGGAGCTCACCTGTGTTTAGGTATTCAGGCCTGGAGCTCACCTGTGTACAGGTATTCAGTCCTGGAGCTCACGTGTGTACAGGTATTCAGGCCTGGAGCTCACCTGTGTTTAGGTATTCAGTCCTGGAGCTCACCTGTGTACAGGTATTCACTTCTGGAACTCACCTGTGTTCAGGTATTCAGTCCTGGAGCTCACCTGTGTACAGGTATTCAGTCCTGGAGCTCACCTGTGTACAGGTATTCAGACTTGCAGCTCACCTGTGTACAGGTATTCAGGCCTGGAGCTAATCTGTGTGCAGGTATTCACTTCTGGAGCTCACCTGTGTACAGGTATTCAGTTCTGGAGCTCACCTGTGTACAGGTATTCAGTTCCGGAGCTCACCTGTGTACAGGTATTCAGTTCTGGAGCTCACCTCTGTACAGGTATCCAGTTCTGGAGCTCACCTGTGTGCTGGTATTCAGGCTGGTAGCTGGTCCTGACTGTCAGGGTCTTGCTGTCACTCATCTCTCGGGTAAGCAGCAGGACGGAGGCGATGACCTGGAAGTTGTTGTTGCAGGAAAGGGCAATGAGGAGGTGCAGGAGCAGCCTCTTGCTGTGTTCGAACACCTCCGGCCGATGGTGATCCAGACCTGCAGAAGATTCCCGGAGGAGACAGGAACAAGGCCCATCATTTACAGTTCATGGGCAGAAATAACAAGAGTTAAACAGGGAAGAAATAAGCCTGTGGGCGTCGGGCGTGCGTCATATCGTTTAACGGTAAAATGTTCGACATTCTTCACGTGGGAGATAAGGCATCGCTTAGATGTTCACAGGCATATGCACAATACCATACCATGGTTGAATTCAGACGCCAGAAAGGGGTGTGGGAATTAATAGGCATAGGTGGACCGAAGGCTAGTTTTCGCTGTTTGACAAATTGAAAAAAAATGTTTTTTTGTTCCTTTTATTTTCTTTCGTGTTTTACATGCCACTCAGGCTTGCGTCATGCTTCACTTCTTGGCGTAAATCAGAGTGCACATATGGAATTAGACATGTACTAAAGCCGCCTTTCCGAGTAACCAATCACAGAACAGGAACCGGTAAAGCCCTTTGCTTAGCTACGCATGGGGTCTCTAAGGTTCGAAGTGAGTTGACCTTGAAAGCAACTAAAATGGTTTCTAGAGTGTGGATGACCCTAACGTTTGGATTTGACTCAAACAGCCCCCACAGGGCTGCTACTCCCTCTATGCTTTACTCACAAACATAACCAGCAATAAAAACATTATCATTACATAAAAACCTCAAATACCACTGGAATAGATTTAAACTGCATTCCGAAAATTGTTTAACAGAAACTATTCCCCGAACGTCTTTTTCTAAAATGACCAAAAATGTTTTTCTGAAAAGTCTATCAATGTTTTGCTGTAAATTGGCAGGTTTGTAAGTTTAAGGATATGTTTTTAGGGCGGCCTGCCCTTTTCCTTGTTCAATGTGCATGACAACATTCTTTCACAACCATGAAACATCAATCAATCAGTGTTTGACAGATTTGGGAAATAAAAAACCCTAATCTTTCCAATGAAACTGATATAAAAAAGTGCATTTTAATGCAATGACTTCATGAAAAAATGGGCTGACAGTGTACAACAGGGATCATCAAATCATGGTCCTCAAGTTTTTAACTGTTGGGTTTTCCACCCTCCTTTTACCTGGCAGTCAGGTGTGAAGACAGTCGATCAGTGGCACTAATTGTTCAGTTAATTATTTGGGAGAAAAGAAAACCAGCGTTGGACTTGGATATGAGAGCCATATTTGATGACCCCTGGTGCCCAACATACACTGATTGGAAGAGGAGGAGTTGGGTCATTCATATATCACATGAACTGTTTCCTGTTTCCTGTGGGGGGAGGGTGAGCCGTACCCAGGAAGAGTGCGTGCAGCAGCAGGGGCAGGTGCAGGGCCCAGTCCTCTCTCACGCTGTGGTCCACCACCATCTCCGTCATGAAGATCACCGCGATGTTACACCTGCAGGACGACACAGGAGGGGTTACAGCCGAGGGGCTTTTCCCTGGCCTTACCACGCTTTTCTCTTTTCTCCACATGCGGAGTTTCCAGTTGTATTTGTAGGCCTCGTCTGATCAATGCAGCGTTACTGCGTCTATCAGGCAAAAAACGCTCCCCTCTGAAGCCCATACTCACAGCCAACACAAAACTGTTCCCACAACATTACTGCAATGTTCTGCGAATGTTCTAACGTTGCCACAACATGGCGGCAACGCTGTGAGAACGTTCTGTGTCAGCCGGTCGTCTCGGTTCGCAGGCGGACCACAGACAGACCACAGGCGCCCGGTCAATCGGAGGAGCTGCTCCCGTTAGATAAAACGGTGCCAAAGATACCACCAAAAACCTTCCATCCTTGGACAACACTGAAGCCAATCGAGCAACACCCTGCAGGGCGGCTAGCGAACGAGACATTCCAGACAGCTTGAAACATAGAAATCCAGTGTTTGAACAGGGCTGCCATGTCGGGCCTTCTGTTCTGATGCTCCATTTCAGTGTCCAAGTTCAGTGATTACGTCCAAAACCTCAGTTGACTAGTTTTACAGATCATTGACCACATTACCCAATATCCCTAACACTGTTATTGTGAACACAGGACAATAAAAGCCAGCCAAAACACTTTCAGTTACAAAAAAGATCTGTTATAATATACATCTTTACTCTCATTTGAGGCTTCATTCGTGAAAGGTCATCTCTGGATCCAGGACAATAATACAATATCACTGGTATTTACCAACCAGTAGGATAGATACCATCAGAGACCATCAAGGCCATCAAGAAAAAAAACCCCAGCTCAAAACACTGAGAAAAAACCAACATGAGAGCCTTTAACAATGAGGCTCACATTGCTGCTGTTGCTCCAGCGGTACAGAAGCAGCGGCCTCGACGACTGACCGCGACCGCGGTCCGCCTCGGCCTTCTCTGACCGACGACCTGCATGAGCGGCCACGGCAATAAAAGGAATGTGTCATCTGACTGCTGCCATCTGAATGTCCGCATGGACTCTTTCCCAGAACTGGGAAAACTGTCCTGTGGTGAACCAAGGCTCTCCCTCTGCCATCTGGGGAGGAGGGGGGGCCTCGTGGATTTCGAAGGCGGAGGCAGGAGGAGGGGGGGGGGGTCACAAACCAAGGCATGAAAAAAAATGGGGGGCTGACTGCAGGTTGTTTACTACTGGCGGCTTCATTCACTGGAATGGAAAATAATGCAACAGAATTGTGCTGTACACAGGTGTATTTTGAATCGTGGCCTTTTCTTTGCATAGCCTTCAAAGTTGAGAGACTCTGCTCAGGCACTGTACCGGCGAAAACAGTTAAATATCACTGAAGCACATGGCCAAACCCGCCCAAGCGCTCACAAAGGGCTGAGAAATGCGCAACGCCCCGAGTTAGGCCCCTCTCCCCTTCTCGGCTAGCTATTGGAAATATGCGAGAAATGCATCGATATGCATCCGACGTCGTCTCGTCCGCATTATTCAGTTTGCGTTCAGTTTGCTGTGCGGTTGGGCAGCTCAAAGCGAGCGGCGCAGCTGAGGAATCCGCTGGCGCAGGTGGATACGATCTCGGTCGCATCTCAGTGATAAAAGCAGCGTGACGCAGGGGCCCGATCCTCCCCCCCCTCACGGCGTTGCGTAAGCTCCGGGAATCGATTAGCCGGGAACGGGAGGGAGCAGATGTGCTCGCGAGGCGCGCCTCCGGCATCTGGGGTGGCTGGCGCGGGGTTTATCCGCAGCACCTGCGGTTTTCGCGGACACCCCGCCTCACCGCGGAAACACAAAACGGTTACCGCGGCGACGGGGCTTAACAACAAGTGTGTTCCGCGCGACTGTGCCAAAGGTTGCATAATCATATTCATCATTTCTTATTCAATCGAGGATGTTACAAATGGTCCAAAAAATGGACGCTAATTCGGGCTAAAAATTGCCGCTCAAATCAAACTGTCTTATGAAGCGGACAGCAGGGCTGGAGATCACCCTGTGTTCCTGAGGAGATTTTAAAAGATGGGACAGGGTCCAGGTGGGTGCAGGTAAGAGCTCACCGGTGCAGAGGGCCTCTCGGGGTGATGGTCTCCGGCAGGTAGTCCACCAGGGGAGCCCAGCATCCTCCGTTGACCGGCATGGGCAGAGGCTGCGGCTTATTGGACTCCAGCACGCTCATCAGCCAACCGGTGTAGGGCGGGAGAGGGTCGTCTAGAGAGACGCAGAGGAACAGAAGGTCACATGATAATGAAGAAGAGGTGCGTGGGTGGGGGCTTTGTGCCCACCAGGGCCAAATGCATTCTCACGGGAGGTAATGGCAGGCTATCGTGCCTCTGGCGGCGACTCTGAACCCTTTGAAGGATAAGCTTTTTTTGGAATGCTAAGAAGATTCTAATCACAAATTTGTGACCTCACACCTTTGTGACATTTTATGAAAGGTGTTTTCGAAGCAGCGCCTAATAGGCTGGACTGTCAGAGCGACCGTACTCACTCTTCTCCTCGTCGTAGGATCCTCCAGAGCTGTTGCTGTAGCGAGACTCCAGCCGAGTGTGAGCCCGCATCATGTTGCTGAACCTGGAGGAGAGAAACACACACACACACGCACAGGCACACACACACACACACACACGCACAGGCACACCCACACACACACAGACACACACACACACAGACGTCAAATCATAACCTTATGAAAATACCACAATACTTTTATATTCACAATTTAAATACTGACAATGAAGGCAGAAGCTCAATGGATGAGAGTTCCTACCTGTCCTCATTCTCCCTGGACATTTTGTTTTCACCTGTGTCTGAGAAAGTGTCCTGGCCAACAACTACTGTGTTGCTGCTGGATGTTGTCCCTGAAAAACCAAAAAAAAACAGTTCAATTTGACAACCTAATTATGACCGCGTACATTATTTGAACAACAAAATATGTAGTAATAATAAATGTACATTTCAAGGGAGTCTCAAGAGAGATTTGGCAGACCCCACTTATGCCGTAATTACTTGGCATGACAGAAGGCTTATACATGAGCAAAATCTATCCACTTTAAACCACAAGATTTAAAGTGTCACATAAAACTCTGGAAACATTTTAATTATGTTAACAGCTTTCAGGTCTGCACACTGGCAGCATACACTGTTTTCATTCAAATTAAAATCAATGTCCCATCTTTATGAGTCATAAAATCAATGTCCCAAATTTATGGTACTACTTACAAACAATGTTGCACATTCCAGTCCAAGGACTGGAATTATTTTGTACAGCAGCCAAAGTGAGCATTAATTTTAAAAAGCCTTTATGTTTCTACCAACCAGCACAAAAATAAATGAGATATGGTGACAACAATATGTTCAGGCTGTTACCAAGGCTAACCTGCAGCACCTAAACTAATCCACAACACCTGAACTCACCTGCAACACCAAAACTAACATGTAGCACCTAAACTAATCTGCAGCAGCAAAATTAACCTGCACCTGGACTCACCAGGAACACACAATTCTGAAGCAGCTGGACCAACCTGATGCACCTAAACTAACCTTCACCTGAAGCACCTGGACTCACCTTTAGCACACAAATCTGAAGCAGATGGATCAACCTGAAGCACCTAAACTAACCTTCACTTGAAGCACCTGGACTCACCTGTAGCACACAAATCTGAAGCAGCTGGATCAACCTGAAGCACCTGGACTCACCTGAGGCAGCAGTAGAGGCCTTACTGCTGGCGGTAAAGCGGTAAAATGGTGGGTTGTCACAGTGCTGCACCACGGGGTTAACGGGGTCCGTCTGCTGCAGCTCGAACAGGAGCTCCTCCATGGTCTGGATGGTGTTGTTCCGGCACAGGTAGATCACCACCTTCTTAATCTACACAGGAGAATAGACACCATGGCAACATGAACAGACACAATGGAAACATCCTTGACTTCATGGTACACGCCTATTCTGAAAATAAATCATCCTCTTCTTGCTGAAACCTTAAGCTATTAAACAGTAGCAGGCTTCTCACAAACTAATCAGAGACCACCAACCTCCAATGCCAGTAATAAATAGCCACCAAAGGGAACCCAGACAGACAAATTCATTTAACGTGACTGCTCTGTGCTTATGCCAATAGTCACCGTAAGTAGGTGCAAAGTAGTCCCCTTTCTGTAGCTAATAAAACACTTCATGTTGACATAGGAAGCAGTGCCACGGTTTGCTTGAGTGCAGTGGTAAAACTAATTGAAGAACAATCTGGTAATAAACATACATATCCTTCTCTGGAAGGATAACATCACTGTATAAGCTTCTTTATAGTTACCGGAACTGACCAGAAAGCTGCCAAATACCTCTATATCCAACTTATTATAAAGCCACCTGGTTCTCATAAACCTCTGGAAGTATCTAATGTACATAAAGCATCCTTCATTGCACATAAAAACCGTCTGGGCCAATCAACATCATACTCACGTCAACTCCAGACCTGGGTCAAATACATAATTGTTTTGGATTCAAATACTTTTCTGCGCTTGATTGATCTTGCCCGGCGCAACTGAGCCAACCAAGAGGTTCCAATACACCAGACAAGCTCAGTATAAAAAGGGTATAAAAGTATTTGAATCCAAAATAATGATGTATTTGACTCAGGTCTGGTTAACGTTGAAATAACATCAGAAAACCCCAAAAAGTGGACCATCCCTTTGAACTGTAAGCCCGGAAAACGCGACAAACGGCAGGATTGGAGTGGCAGAGGCAGGTGTACTTACATACGGCAGCAGCCTGGTGTCACTGCTCACCCCACACAGGCTGATGAGGTACTGCAGGGCGGTCCTCAGGTTGTTGCTGCACTTGTCGTTGCTGACCAGAGCGTTCCAGGCGTTCTCCATCTCCGGGCCCGGCACGTCGTCTCCGTACTGCCGGGAGAGAACGCCGGAGAACAAATTCCCAATCGGGGCTCCCACCACATGCCACGTGATCGTCCCCCGGGTCGACTGGCTCAACGGTTCCCTCCCACCCTCTCCACCTGAACCGACGTGTGGAGCACATTCCGGTGCTAAACAGCTCCTGCATTACCCAGGTGAGTGCTATTTATTGCTTTTGGCTGGGTTTCCTCTCCCTTCAGCATTGCTTTACCTCCTACAAAGACCATGTACTCTTAGAAAAAAAGGTTCTGTAAGGGTTATTTGACTTGACTCCATAGGGGAACCCATTTTTGTTCTTTATGGAACCCTCTGTCATTGTGAAGTGTGAAAACCCCCAGGAACCACTTTGCTAGACAAATAACATTTTAACTCGATCGGGTTATTGGAATCACAGGGTTCCTACTGGAACAATTGTTTAGAGGTGAGTTTTTTTTAGAATGTGGCATAACTAAGAGTAGAACATACAATGCATACAGATCACACTATCCATACACTACATAGAAACAGGAAAACAGCAGAGAAAGTACAGAATGAAAATCAAGTGTTAAAATGCGTTGCAGCCACCATGAGCAGCAGTTCATGAGAGACACGGTCTCTGCAGACCTGACGGCGGCCTACCTTGGCGGTCATGAACATGAGGTTGTTGAGGACCAGCGACGTGGCCTGCAGGGAGCCCCAGCCGGTCCCCGGGAGCTGGTGGGACGCCCCCCGGTCCCGGCTCTCCTCGGGGGTGCAGGGGCTGGAGTTGGGGGGCGCCAGGCTGCCGTCCACCAGCTCAATGTTGTGCAGCCAGGGCAGGAGGTAGGTGAGCATGACCTGCCGCCCGTTAGTGTGGGTGGTGGGGAACCTCTGGCTGACCTCTGCGTGAGAGAGACAGACACCGGAAACGCCGGAGCGTGAGGAGGTCACATGAGCTCCGTCCTCAGGCCTGCACTACTGGCCTAACGCCAGTGCCATCCGCACTACACTGCTGTGTTTCATAATGCAGGGGTGGGCAATTCCAGGCCTGGAGGGTTTTTGTTTTTCCATCAATTACCCTGGCAAAATGAGCTAATTGGTTGGTATACACCAACCACAGAGGGACACAAAAACTGTTTCTGGCTGTCATTTATTTGCTTATAAAGAAACGGTAACTAAAATGTTTTAGCAGCTAAAATGTCAGATTGCATAAAAGGGCTAATTAAAACGATTAAAGCCTGAAGTTGGCAAGAACAGCAGAAACGCATACGGCCCCCGTTCTCCACCTGCGATACAAAAAAGTGTCCGCAGATCAGACGGAGCAAGAAAACACCCAGAAACACGAATCCAAACGCTCCTCTATGTCTGGGGCGTATATTTGTGGGGGGGTTTTTTTGTTGTTTTTTTTGGTTTTTTGCTTTGTTCATTATTTCTGTGGGCGGCTCGCTCGGCCCCGTCCCGGCCTCAGACGTCCCCTGTTGCCGTGGCGACGAGCTGTGGGAGTCTCTCTCGGCTAATTGGCCGACAGCTGCGGGGGCTGGCAGCTCAGCGCCAACGAGCCGCTCAGTCGCGGGAAGAACGTTCCGGACACGGAGACGACGACGCCGACGACGGCGGCAACACACAGCGAGCGGGGAGTGGAGAGGGGATGAGACATTTGCGCTGGGCTGGAACGCGCCAAACCGAGAAACTGGAGTCCAGCCTCCTCCATATTTAAAGCCTTTTATTGCTTGAGCAATAATGTCCTCAGAGAAAAACGTTTTGGATAAGACAAGAAAAAAAAAAAAAGACCCTGAAGCTGACTAACAACTCACTGCTGTGGATTAGGCCAGGGACAAATAATTATTGCAATATTTCAACCCTTTAGCAACCATTAACCTTCCAGCCCATTACTCACTACTTTAATAGAAAGTAGAAACACTATTTTTACAAGCATTTGGAACAAAAGTTTTCTTTCACATGATTCTATGTTTTGGCTACTGACATACAGAGAATTCTCAGACTGTACCACCATCTAAAGGGATGAAGCACTTAAGTGTTTCAAATGCACATTGGTCCGGTGTGAATGTACTAAAGCCACACACAAGCCTTACTTCAACAATGACATTTTATTGCACACCACTTATCTTGGTATAACATAGATCAAAGGGTTGTTAAACTTCCTAGGGGGCCGCAGTGCCTGCAGGTTTCCGTGGCTCCCTTTGAATCGGCTGTCAATTAAGGTCTCGAGAACAAGGTGTGCGGATTCTTTAGCCAATCAATTCCTTAAATTAGCCTCTGGTGCCGAGAACAGCCCACAAACCAGCAGCCCTCCAGGCCTGGAGTTTCACCCCTGTGACACCGACGGTCACGTGACTTAGGCGCACACTCATGCGAGCCTACCTGAGAAGAGGGGCAGAGAGAGTTGTGGGTACATCCTGGCCAGCTCAGCGGAGAGCTGGGTTATCGACACGCTGTAGAGGGGCGGCAGGGGACCGTGGGTGCCGTACAGCACGCTGCTCTGCTTCTGCTCAGCGACCTTTTTTGAGTACACAAACAGCTTCGCCTCCAGAATCTATTTGATAGTGAAACGAGACGAAGGCATAGTTAAATTCAGATCACGCCACTGACGTACGCGTGCGTCGCAGCCTCAGAGAGAGCTGATATGAAAACACTCCCACCTGCATGAGCTGCATGGAGATCTCATATATTTCCCTGTTGGTATCGGAGGCCTTGAAGAGGACTAAGTTCAACAGGGTCACGATGTCGCAAGGGTAGTTTCTGAAAGCAAAACATTGATTTGTGATGAAAAACATGCCACATAATTCAGCACTTCTGTCATAGAGTGGCCTGGATTTACTAAACATTTGTTTGAGTCACAACTAGAAGTGTTTCACATTGTTCTTTGAAAAGACAGTATCGTATGTCTGCAACATTAACATTAGTGTACATTTCAGTTATGATACTGCGACATACTGAGCCATACATCTGGCAGGGAATAACAATCAGCAACAAGTCTACAGCCCTGGTCTCTGGTGAATTGTCTCATCATGCATGAGCCTATTAGCAAGGAGGCCTTTTTGAAGGAGGCACTTTAATTAGTTGCTGCTCTTGATTAATAAGGAACTGATTAATCTCCTGCTAGATCTGGTGCACTTTATTTTTAGGCTCATAGCATGAGAGATGACAACCTCTTTCCACCACCGAGGGGGATGTGTGTGTGTAAATAAGCTGGTTAAAAAAACACAGTGCTTGCAGGCTGGTGAATAAGAGAAGGTTTGGGTGTTTGTGTGCGTGCGTATGTGTGCGTGTGCGGCTGTTTGGGTGTGTGTGAGCGTGCATGTGTGTGTGTGGGTGTGTGTGTGCATGCATGGGTGTGTGAGTGGCAGTTTGGGTGTGTGTGAGTGTGTGCATATGTGTGCGTCTGTGTGTGTGAGTGTGTGGGTGTGTGTGTGTGAGTGTGGGCGTGTGTATGTGAGTGTGTGTGCGTGTGCATGTGTGTGTCTGATTGGGTGTGTGAGCGTGCGCATGTGTGTGTGTATGAGTGTGTGGGTGTGTGGGCGTGTGTGTGGGCGTGAGCGTGCGCATGAGTGTGTGTGTGAGTGTGTGGGTGTGTGTGTGTGTGAGTGTGTGTGTGTGTGTGTGTGAGTGTGTGTGTGTGTGTGCGTGTGCATGTGTGTGTCTGATTGGGTGTGTGAGCGTGCGCATGTGTGTGTGTGTGAGTGTATGTGTGTGTGTGTGCGTGTGCATGTGTGTGTCTGATTTGGTGTGTGAGCGTGCGCATGTGTGTGTGTGTGAGTGTGTGTGTGTGCGTGTGCATGTGTGTGTGTGTGTGTGTGTGAGTGTGGGTGTGTGTGTGTGTGTGTGCTTGCGTGCCTGTTTATCTGTTACATAAGCACTCACCTGCTCCCACAGACTGTGGCAATAGCCTTGAAGCAGCCAGAGGCGAGCTGGTAGGACCCGGTGAAGCAGCGGTCCACGGCCCAGTTAAACAGGTTCACCTGGTCAGGGTTCAGCTCCAGCAGCAGGATGACCACCTCACAGCCCAGCTGGTGCACCTGCCGGTCAGGAGGGAGAAGAACATTCTCAGCCAAAACCCACAGCCTGGTGAACTCAATTCCTAATGTGGATCAGGAAAGAAATTTAATTTCCTGCTACCCTCAGTTTTCGTCACCGGCTAACCTAAATATTCCCAATAAAACCCCCAGAGTTTCTGTCTCCAGGGAAATAAGAGGCTTATAGCACAGGCATCCAGAACCAGACAGTTTCCAGACCACATTTAGCCAATGACCGCAATTTCGTAGCTGCAGAGGGACTCTCATTGTTAAAAGCTTAAATGTATACAGTGGATACCTTCTGTGGGCACACCAGCCCTTGTGATACGTCATACCCCACTGTTGATAGAATCAGTACCCGAGCAGACCATGCTAATATTTACCCGTCGCTGTGCGTGCGAATAAAGTTCTTTAAACAGGACGACGTGAGCAGAGAAGGACTGAAGTGCGTTTAAAAAAAAAAAAAAAAGAAAGAAGGAAGAGGGGGGGAAAAAACAGGGTAAACACAATGACAGGTGCTTGATCTTGGAAGCAGGCAGAGCACTTTGGATAACCGCGGAGAACAGAGGGACCCTCCCAGTCCCCTGCCCCCTCAGCAGGGCCGGCCAGCGGCCGCTGGCTGGGGTTCGAGCCGCGCGAGGACCCCATCGATCGCCCCCCCCCTCCCTTCTTTTAACAGCAGCGCTGCGGCAAAGCGCCTGGGCCACGTACCCGCAGATCCTGGCAGGCCAGGATGTTGTCCAGCCACTTGTACAGGTAGCCGTCCGGGGACAGCCCCACGTTGTCGAAGACGGGCCCACAGCACAGCACCGCGGACATGGCCTGGGAACACAGCACATTTACACTTACATTTTATTTTTAAAGATATTTTTTAGGCCTTTTTCAGCTTTATTGGACAGTATATAGTATAGAGAGACAGGAAGAATGGGAGCGAGAGAGAGGGGAAAACATGCAACAAATGTCAGACGGTCGGATTCGAACCGCCGACGTCGCAGCTCGCAATGAGCATGCGGTCAGTGCTCTACAGGCTGTGCCACCGAGATACCCCGACATTTACATTTGAGTCATTTGGCTTTTAATCCAAAGCGACTTACAAGTGTGTAGGTTCTGCCACAAGTTAAAGCATCGCATCCATAACTAGTAAAATACACACAAAGTGCTGTTCTAAACATACAGTCATCATAAGTGCAATTCAATTCAATATTTATTTATTTATTTATTTATTTATTTATTTTTACTGTTTTTGGTTAGACAAGAGGGACAGGGATATCGGAAAGTAGGGGGGGGGGGGAATCAGGAGGACCAAGGTACAGTTTAGTTGTGTGTTTTCAGTCTGCGTCGAAATAGGGGGAGGGATTCTGCTGTCCTGACAGTGGTCGGCAAGTCATTCCACCACTGAGGAACCAGAACGGAAAACAGGCGTGAACGTGCAGCACAGGAGAGAACGGGGCGTTCAGTGCGTTCGGGTTCGGGTTCCTCCAATAGGCCCGACGTGTGAGGAAGGCCCGGGGTTTTTCTTTCTCTGGTGTTTACAGACAGAAAGCTCTGAACTGAGACAACCTAAAAGGCCGTTGGCTGCGACGCTCAAACCGCACACACGTCAAGAACAAAGACAGAACAAAGAGAGGAGGAAAGAAAAGCTTGCAGCTCATACCGTATTAAGGGACATGTTATTCTTTGTGTGCGTGAGGCCTACTGAAATTACACACTTTCCACAATGGACAGGGCACCATACGATCTCTTTAGCACCGGGCTCCATTGTACAGAATGGCCAGCTCGGAATACGTGCCAAGCAGTACGCCAAGTTAAAAAAAAAAAAAAATGTAAATAAGGTGAGCAACATGAGCCGGTGGAAATTTCCATTCATGTTCACATCCTTGTACAGGCACCTTGGGCAGGCGCCTTTTTCCTCCACAGCGATGTGTACATATTGGTGACATCACACGAAAGGCGTTTCTCAAACCAGGGGGATAAAGAATTGCTGTGTCTGTGTGTAAATAGGGCAGGGATTTTACCGAAAAAAAAAAAGGCTTAGTCAGCAGTTCATCTTTAACCCTTTTTTCCCTAGAAGCCTAATCCTCCACCCTCCACCCTCAGTCACAAGACTGGGGTCGCGACCCCTGCTATAAACGGCGGACGTATGGCTGGAGCTTTATTTCTATATCCGGTCCACTGAGCTAAAGCTAGAAATAGCGAGCGCCTTTTGGGCCCATGTCAAAATTAGCAACCGGGTTGCAGGACACCAGTGCGGGTTTAAATAGATTTAAGCCTCGAACGGCCTTCTTTCCCACGTCACGCTGGGACTCCAGACCCCGGCCCCGGCTCATTCCCATTCTAATTACGCCACTATTTGGACCAGAACCAAAGAGAGAGTCAGCGATCGCACACTGCGAGAGAGATGGTCAGAAAAGAAGAGGACGTGAGGACTGCTAAGGGCTGTCGGACCTTCAGAGCGCAGTACTGGTATCGGGTGATCTGGTGGTTCCGGTCGCTGTAGCGGTCCAGCGGGGTGAACATGATGCTGAAGGGCCCGGCCCATTGGCTGAAGAGGATGAAGAGGTGGTGCCGCAGGCTCTGCTGGGGGAACAGGAACCGCCGGTGGTGGACTGCAGAGAGGGGGGAGGTGCGTCACAAACATGCCGTCTAAAAATAAGCATCCGTTTAGGAGAATCAACACCAGAAGAGTGACTCAAAGCACGTTTCACCAGGGTAATGGGATTGCGGCTGGTTTCTTATTAAATATCTCGGTTAGTCATACCTCATTCATGAGCAGGTAGCACGTGTCTGGAAATAGCACTGCTCTTGGATCCTGAGTCAGTAATCAGTTTTTTTTTTACTCTTCCAGGCAATTTAAGCTGCCCAGTTTTGAAAAAAAAAAGTATGACCACCAGATTGCCAAATCACGTTCGCCAAATTCTTTACTGCCCCAAACTACCCAGGAGCACAATTGTGCTTAAACATTTCTTGGGAGTTCAGTTCTGTTTTTCCCTGCAAGCCCCTGGCTATGGGTTTTTTTTTATAGCAGCAGTGACAGCTACAGTGAACCAGGGGGGTCACGGGGGCTCTACATGGCTCAGTTACCTGGGACACACTGGATGAGGTTAGCCACCATGGCACTGAAGTGGGCCCGGACGTCTTTGAGGATCTCCAGGTCTTTGTCATTCTCAGCTTCCAGAAACATCCGGGTCAGATCCACGTACTCCAGGAAGAGTGCGCCCAAAGCCGGACTGTCCCGCTCCAGAGCCCCGTTAGAGCTGCAGGAGGAGGGAGGGGGGGGGAGAGAGAGAGAGAGAGAGGGAGGGAGGGAGGGAGAGAGAGAGAGAGAGAGAGAGAGAGCGCCATGGAGAGAAAGGCAGAGACACAGGGAGAGACGGATTAAGAGAAAGGAAATGGAAAATATGCTTTGCATTTAATCTTATCTGAATGCTTTGGTGTTGATTTCGGGTTGTTAGAGGACTGCGGTTTCCTCTGGAGACTGGCTGGGCTGCAGACTGTCCAGAGACAGTGAAGGGGGGGGGGCTGTCACCTGTCACTAATGACGCCAGCATCTGCCAGGAGCTCGAAGATCCTCAGCAGCTGCAGTCTCAGAAGGTCTCTGCGCTCACGCCTCTTCTTGTTCTGGGACAGAGAGAGAGGGAGGGCGAGAGAAAGACAGGCGCATCAGACCCTCCTCACTGCCACAGATGTGCTCCCAAAATCACACTCTGCTCATCTGTGCAGTTTATCAGAAGTTCACCGCTCCTCAGCTCTGCTCCCTCCCCAGAAAAGAACAACAGGAGGGGCTGACAATCATCCAAAGAGTTCATGTGACTCTGACAGCATTTCGGCAGCCATCTTACCTCTTGTCTCCGGTCCAGGGCTTCCTTCATTAAAGGATGCAGCTCCTCCACCAGCTCCCTAAAGAGGAGTAAACACAGGGGAGACTGTCATGCACGGAAACAACACAATATACTGGGCGGCTGCTGAGGATTCTGGGAAATATGATGTCATGTAAATACATAACTAAGCATTCTGATGTACAATCCACTGTGGCAAACTGAGCAAGGGGTGCTAATTTTTTTTTTCCTAAACATTTTCCTCTTTAGCCTTTAACCGTCACAAATACAGGATAGAATCTCAAATTAATAAAAAAAAAAGCACTGTTTTGCTCTGGGGACTCCGATGCATCCTCTTTGCTTGCTTTACTTGTTTTTTTGGGTCCTTTTATCTTCTGCACCTCTGATTTCACACCAGTGGCGAGTTCATGAAGCTGTCAGGCACGTTGGCGATCTTAGTCATGACAAGAATGCCCAAATAACACGAAAGGCGTTTTTCTCACATTTTATCTGAGGACTTCACATACCGAGCTTGACACAAAAAAGAGCCCGCAATTATCATGTCGGGAAGTCTTTCATGCTAACTGAAGTGGACAGGCTGGAATTTGGTATTTCTGCGGCCGGCTGTACCTGAACACCAGGCAGTTTGTCCGGCCGAAGCCTAGCACCAGCGACTCTGTGATCTCGATGCTCTCCACCCTCATCAGGGGCACCAGCTGCTTCAGGATCCAGGCAATAGAGGGGGTCCCGATCGCCTGATCAATCACACGCAGACGACAGCACACTCAGTATCGTTTACACGCAGACGACAGCGCACTCCGTATCAATCGCACGCAGACAACAGCAGATCCAGTATACCATGAAACTGAAAGGCACAGGTGCATGCAACATTGTCTAGCTGTAACTCACATAAAACCCACATTATATCGCACAATATACAGCTGCCGTTTCTGATTGGACGGTTCGGCAGTCACATGACACACCCAGCCTATAAGTAGCCAGGTGTGTTGAATCTTTTATTAAGGGGTAACAGTGAAAAATGGACGCTGGAGGCAGGCTGGCAGGTGGCACATTACTGGGTTTCAGTTCAGTGATACGGTCAGTGAGCTGGCACACAGTCTGCCTGCTGCCGTTGGGAAGAATGAATACTGAGCTCCTCCATTGCAATGGCTAACAGCTAACAGTGGGCTGCAGGGTCAGAAGAAACAGCAGCCAAGCTAACACAAAACACTTCAATAATATTGCCCCAATGTAGTGGCAATGTGACAACAATACAATAACATTTTGTGTTAGCTGGGAGCTAGCAGCTAGCAGCACGCTCTTCAGAGGAGAGCATCTGTGTTTCTCTGCGCGCTTCCAGATGGACGAGCATTTTAATCTTGTAAAATGACTTAAGATCTTATTTTTTTTCTGTCAGGTATTAGCTTGTTTCAAGCTACTGCTTCCTTGGCAAGAGACATTTCTCACCCCATTGCCACAAATATTAAAATGAGTAAAACTCTCTTACCTCAGTGGCAACACGTTTGTCTTAATTAGCAAAAAAAGCTAAAGAATATGTCTCAATACGTGTCATTGACTTGACTTTTTTTTTTGCAGTGCGAGAGGAGGTTTCTGCTAAAGAACGGGCCTACAGATACAACCGAATGTTGTAATTTGGACAGAGAAAGCTAGAGCTGAAGACAGGGGTGAAATAAAGGAGGAGGAGGAGGAGGAGGAGGAGGAGGAAGGGGCTGGCAGACCTTGTTGTCGTAGGCGGCGCTGCCATCGGGAGTGCCGGCGGAGATCTCGGGGGTGGAGGACCTCAGGTGCCCGGGGCTCATGACGGTGGGCCTGGCCACGCCGAAGCACAGGATCAGGTAGTTCCGCCACAGCGTGACGTAGCTGTCCCCGCCGCCCGCCGTGCTCGTCTTCTTGGCGTAGACCGGGCTGCTGATGGGCACACAGAGCAGGGGGAGGAGGTTGGCACGTGAGACCCAGAATGCAGTGCTGCGGGGGGTGAGGGGGCAGATCCGGGGTGTCCCAGCCGCACTGCTGCTGCTGAGGGGGCGTTGCGGGCACTCACTTGGGGTCCACCAGGGGCATGAGCAGCTGCAGGCGGGTGAAGGCGTAGGGCCAGGCGTAGCTCATCGCCGTGGGGCAGTGTTTGGGCAGGTTCTCCTGCCGCAGGAAGCTGTAGAGGCACAGCACCCAGGGGTCCTTCACCGACTGGGCGAAGATCCACACGTGGGAGGGGCTCCTCACGTCGTAGTGGCTGTTGACCAGGACCGCGTTCCACTCCACCAGCCACTGCAAGTCCACGTGGTGGCCTTGGGGCAGGGTGACCTGGAGCAGGGGACCGACCGTACACTCAGAATTAGGGGGTTGGCTGAGCCAAATCCACCAAATGACCTCTTTTGAGTTCAAGCTCACTTTTTTGAAACTGCGTTGAAGTTGTTTTGTTTTTTTACACTAATCTTTGAGTGTGTGCTGGTGCACTTGTGCAGCAATCATAAGGGGCCAGTTGATAAGGAAATGAGTTGAAAACACATTCACTAACTTCCTGTATAATGTCTAACGTAATGCTCATGTAATCTTTCATAGAACATTCAGACTAAAATCCCTCCCAAAATGGCGCCCATGACAGCTGTTCATTGAAAGCCCAAATGAGGTTTAGCGAAGGGGACAGAGAGAACCCTGGCGGAGTTTTGACCCGTCTTGGTCTCCAAGGGCACTGGGTGACTCAGAGCTTGGCAGACCCGGTTCTTGCTCTGTGGTACTGTGGCGTGCTGGCAGCCTGCTCCGTATGCAAATGAGGCCGCCACTCAGAAGGACAGCAGCTGCACTGCACCACTCTGTAATTTAGTGTCTCGTTTTAAAGGAAACTGACAGCTCGCCTACTCCCACGAGAAGGTCTGCTTTATAACAAAGTGAGGCGATTACTACAACACACCGCACCGCTGATCGATGAAAGATGACGGCCACTCTGGGAGAAAGACCACGGTTGACCACTCATGGCTAGACTGATTATATCCTACGACAAATGACTCAACTCCCAACCGCCAAGTTACACTACACATTAAACAATATTCTAGGAGGCTGAGCTGTAACCAACAAATTAAACTGAGAAACCGAGCAGCTAAGCTTGAAAGGGCACGGTAATATTTATGAATACTTAACATTTCATATGCATGAATATATAACATTTCAATACTTAATATTTCATATTGACGCATCGCTTTTCCATTCCTGCTTGTCTTGAATTGTAAATTACAAACTGTTTAGTTAAACTACTGGGCCAGTATCTGGGGAGAGGAGGCAGAAATAAGGGTAAGCATTATCTGTCTAAGCTTCAAACTCTTGGAATCACCAAATAAAAATATTTTTCAAGCAGGGACATT
Source organism: Conger conger (assembly GCF_963514075.1). NCBI lineage: Eukaryota > Metazoa > Chordata > Actinopteri > Anguilliformes > Congridae > Conger > Conger conger. Next base: position 9,724,281 of record NC_083772.1, read on the forward strand.
TATAAAAGGAAAATAAGCTGGTGCATATAGTGCTAATATTATCCTGGCAGAACTGTTTATATAAGTCATACCTCATACGCCAGCAAATTACATCAAAATGTATTTCAATAATTAAACCGAAAACGTTTATTTCATCGTATATGTCATTGCCCAAATGCCAATGAATCAGTTTTGGGTTTAATCATTTAACGAAGCAGGGTATGTTGTCCAGCGTTTGGTGATCTGGGGGTAGAGTAAACTGTATTAAAGCTCAGATTTGACGCAGGTAAGTTGGAGGGCGGGGAGCAGCGCACAGAGGCGGCTCTGTGGATGAAAACACTGGAGCCTTCAGCTCGCTCAGGGAGGGGGGTCGACGGAACGGCCGGCCCGTCGCGAGATGCTCACCGAGTCCGACACGGCGACGTGGACGAAGCTCTCCAGAACCGCGGGGCTGAACAGGTCCAACACCTCGATCATGGGCTTGTCGTCGTCCTGTGGGAGACGGATCGCTGGTTAAAATAGCACTCATTTGTATGACAGTAAAGCCTCGCCGATTGCTAACGTAGACAAAGTCAGCCAAAAAGAACACATTACAGCTGAGCTACTGTGGTTCTAAGAAGGGCAGTGGCTTAAAGCATGTAAAAAACACTGGTTTACTGTATGACATAGAGCTATGTGTAATTACCGGATACATCCAGACAAAACAAATAAAGTTAAGCAAACCACACGGATATGGTATGGCAGTTCAGTTGAGACTAAAAGACAAATCTACAATACATCCAAATTCCTTCTCACTATTGCCAGTTTTTCAGATATACAGCTATTCCCAGAAATGTTCACACGACTGCACATATTGGACAATTCTCAAGTATGAGGAGCATGTTCAAATTTTACAGCCACATAAAAAAAAGAGTTCAAATATTTTGCACGTGTGCTCGAGATATTCGTTCTGAACGCACTCCAAATGAAAGGCCCACACCCCCTCCCTGGGGCACGGACCCGCCCCCCCCCCCCCCCCTCTGGGGCCCACACCCCTCCTGGGGCCCTCACCCCCACCCCCCTTTCCCGGGGCCCTCACCTCGGCCTGTCCGATGGAGGAGAAGAGGCAGCGGATCTCCTTCAGGATGGCGATGGCCAGCCGGCGGGTGCTGGTCAGGCAGGAGCAGAGCAGCACCAGGGCCAGGCCCTCGGCCGCGTGCAGCACGGCGCTGTGGGGGCTCCGCTCCCCGGGGGGCTTCGGCCCGGGGCCCGTCTGCAGCAGCTGGGGGGCCACAGGAGGGGCGATACGCACGGTCACAAACACGCCGTGCGCTGGCATAGCAGCCCAGGAGCGTAGGCCTGCGGATTCACGTGCTTCCGACGAGTGAACGTGAAACGCGCTTTTCGTGTTCGGTCGCACTTAAAACAGCTCGCGGTAAACAGTCGTACCTTGGGGTCGTGACCTTTGCAGGTGGCCTGCAGGGCCAGCTTCCATTGGGTGAGCAGCTGCAGGAGCAGCCTGAGGGAGGAGTCCAGCAGGCTGGGGTGGGTGTCCTGCACCTCCCGCAGCAGGAAGTTGGTGAAGCCGAAGAGCACGTCCTCCCGCCAGGCGGGGAAGTCCAGCAGCAGGGACTGCAGAGAGTTCTGCGCTATCAGCCGCAGCTCGTCATCCATGTGGATTGTGAGCCTGGTAGAGACACACACACACACACACACACACACACACGCACACACACACACACACACACACACACACACATACACACACACACACACACACACACACATACACATACACACATACACACACACACACACACACACACATACACACATACACATACACACACATACACACATACACATATACACACACACACACACACACACACACACACATACACACACACACACACACATACACACACACACACACACACACACATACACACACACACACATACACACACACACATATACACACACACATACACACACACACACACACACACACATACACACACACACACACACACACATATATACATACACACACACACATACACATATACACACACATACACACACATATATACATACACACACACACATATACATACACACACACACACACACACATACATACACATACACACATATACACATACACACACAAACGGACAAAACACACACACGCACATACACACACACACACACATACACACATATATACATACACACACACACGGACAAAACACACATACACACACATGCACACAAAAACACAAACACACACACACAGACAAAACACACACACAGACACATGCACACACACACACACACACATGGACAAAACACACACACGTACGAACACACACATACACACACACAGAGACACACATACATGGACACACAGACACAAACACAGCCAAATAACATAAAGAAAAGGATTCAGTAAAGACATTCCACAGTATGAATAAAAATACAGTATGACTGCCACTATTTAAGAACAGGACAGGACCAAAAGGCAATTTCCCAATGGTTCTATATTCTGTTACCTCAACAGTGCCAATGAGCCAAGAAAATCTAGGCCCGGTTCACCTTCCGGGATAAAGATACCATTTGGTCATGTTATACAGGAAAGTCAGCTCAGCTAAAATGGCTTACGCTTGACCTATAACACCTAATTAGCTAAATCCGCTGCTCAGATTACAGCAGCCCAGACCGCTGAAGCAGCGCGGTGTTTCGGGACTCCTGGAAGACTGCCGTGCTGACGTCGCCCCTTCCCCCGCCCCGCGGGACTCACCGAGCGAGCAGGTCGATGAGCTCGGGCTTGGACATGCCGTCGGGCAGGATGCGCGGGATGGCCGCCACGCACGTCCGGAAGAGATCGATCTTCGGCTTCCTCTCCCCTCTGCCGGGAAGGAGAAAACCGTGGGGTCAGGTTCAGGATGAGGCTATGGCTATGGCTATGGCTATGGCTAAGGCTAAGGCTATGGCTGAGGCTAAGGCTATATCTATGGCTATAGCTAAGGCTAAGGCTATGGCTATGGCTATGGCTATGACTAAGGCTATGGCTATGGCTGAGGCTGAGGCTAAGGCTATGGCTATGGCTATGGCTAAGGCTAAGGCTATGACTATGGCTAAGGTGCAGATCCGGGCCCAGGCTAAGGCTACGGTGCATTACATTTACATTTTACATTTTAGTAATTTGGCTGCTTTTTTAATTTGGCAGCTTTTAATCCAAGGTGCATAGGTTCTTCCACAGGTTCAAGCATCAAATCCATAACTAGTAAAATACGCATGAAAAGACAGTCATCGTAAGTGCTAATTATTATTATTTATTTTTTTAAGGGTTAGGGTTAGACAAGAGGGATATCGGAAGAGGGGGGGAATAGGAGGAAGGACTAAGGTACAGTTTGAAAAGGTGTGTTTTTAGTTTGCGTTGAAATACGGGGAGGGATTCTGCTGTCCTGACAGTGGTAGGCAAGTCATTCCACCACTGAGGAACCAGAAAGGAGAACGGTGCCGATCCAATGTCTGCTCAAAGGGCCGCAGCTATGCATTCTCAGACCCGGGACAAAATATATTGGGAGGGCCCCAGCTAAGATATTTTGTAACGACATGAGGTACACTTATCATCCAGTTATTCTTATGAAGGGTTACGTACGTGATCATGTCCTCTGGCTCCTTGTTCAGCATCTGCACGTTGGTCATCATCATGCTCCGCCCCACTTCCTTATCCAGGTGCCGCAGCATGTTGTCAATGGCCTTCCGTACTTGGGCGTAATACATGGCCATACCTGAACATTGAAAAACACACAAGCAAATGTTATTTATTAGGTTATTTGACAGGAACATCTATCTGTACGTTAGCCAGGAATGCTACTGTTCATTTTGGGCTACGTGTTTTGGCAGTAGGATGAAGCCGGAGGACCTGGAGTAAACCCACACGAACACGGGGAGAACATGCAAACTCCACAAAGAGAGGAACTGGCCAAGCCGGAACTCAAACCTAAAACCTCCTTATTGCAAGGCAACCACGGCTAACCACGGCACCACCGCGCCACCCAACGAATAAACGATAAATGACAGATGCGACCTGTAGCGTAGTGGTTAAGGTACATGACCGGGACCCGCAAGGTTGGTGGTTCGATCCCCGGTGTAGCCACAATAAGATCTGCACAGCCGTTGGGCCCTTGAGCAAGGCCCTTAACCCTGCATTGCTCCAGGGGAGGATTGTCTCCTGCTTAGTCTGATCAACTGTAGGTCGCTTTGGATAAAAGCGTCTGCCAAATGACATGTAATGTAATGTAATGTAATGATGGGAAATACTACAGATCCTGTGCCAGTCGTGAAATGGGACAGAGCCAGAAAACAGAGAAGAGACACCAGGTGAATCCAGGTGTTCCCGCTACCCACCTATGAGCTTGGCCTCCTCCTCAGTCAGCGTGGTGCTCAGGTAGGTCTTCTTCACCCGCAGGGTGTTCCCTGAGGGCAGGGTGGCCCCCGTGTTGGGCATGGGGGGCTCCCCGTCCTTCTGCTGCAGGTTATCAGCGATGACAAGGAAGGCCCTCAGGCCGATGTTCATCCTCTGCAGAGCGCACACAGACACCCACCCGTTACCACCATTCGCTCCTTCCCTTCCCGTCTTCCTTTTCGTGTCTCTCGGCTCTGAAGGCCTAAGTATACCTGTCCTCTGAAGAGCCTCTGGCTGCCGCATGACTGCGCAGTTTGCGCAGCAGGGATCTGAGGAGTTGTTTTTGCGCACTAATGCCGCGAACAGCTGGCTGACGGAAACCCCTCACTCCCACCCAGGATGACTCTATGGCAACTGTGCCCTGCCCCAGTCCATACCCAACACTGGGGTGGTCAGAATGACATTTTAAAACCACAGGGCACAGCTGTAGGGCGAGGACTATCGCTTCACTAGGAAAGACCGCTGCGATGTCAATGGCTTTTAAGCCTCACCACTTCAATTTTACCTCCCACACACAAAATTCAGCAGACAAACAGGTACTCACGAGGCAGGTAAACAGAGAAAATAAGCCCACAAGAACAGGTAAAACGGGAAAGGGCACAATAACATAATTACACCGTGGGTGGATTTTCTCAGCTTGTTGTTATTGTTTACAGTTTTTGGACGCTTTTTCCCCCTGCGTGTCTTACATGGCCTTTCAGCTTTAAACCAGGGACACCCAGCCCAGCTATCCTGCTGTTTTTCCACGACTTTCCTGCAGTCTCTTACTGTACATAACACACTGGGGACGTGAACTTTAAAATGACAGCACAAGCAGACATAATGTCCCTTGAACGCTGACTCAGATTTAGAGGTTTGTTTCAACACAAGTAAAAAAACTGTTATTCCTTAAGCTGTAAAAAAAAACAGCAAACCGAGGGACAAGTGTCTTGTTACACTAAATCAGAACAAAATGAGAAAGTGTCTCTGTTCAACCCAGCTGGGCCTCGGTGACGATGACACGTAATTAATTTATATAATAGCCTCTTGGTTTCCCTTCTGTCTGTGATATTACCAGGGATATATTACTAAATGGCACATGACAGGAATGGCCAATAAGGATTAAGAAGGTGACATATCATGCTGTTTTAGGCATGTATCCCATAATCTGGGGTGATCTTCTGAACTAACCACAATGCCAAAGAACTAGCTTAACTTAGCTTAGCCAAGGCCACTGGGCTAGTTTGGCCGGTAGTGTTTGAACACGCACAGCCTACTGGCAACAGCAGCAGCAGCAGCAGCTGCGGGCTTATGAGCAACACTTGACTGGCATGGCAGACGGGGACATGGAGAACCAAGTTGTGATTACCTCAGGATTAAGGCTGAAGGCCTTGGCCGCCTTCCCAACACACAGTAGGTCAAAGATGATCTCTTTCATGGCGAAATCAAGTCTTTCCTGTACACACAAAAAGACACACGCCGTATCAGTTGGAGACGATATCACATGACAAGATCTGCTCTCGAAAATAATGTCCATTCCCTCACACGTTCAGAAATAAAGGGACAGTGGAGGTACACTTTTAATTCCAGGAGGAAAAGGTCCCAAATGTTAAGGTAAAATAATGCATTTGGATACAATTAAGAAACTTTTACAAGCAAAAACAGTTTACAGTTCTAAAAGAAATAACAGCTATGCAGGCCCGGTCTCAGGCGTGTGTCCATGCATTGGCAGGATAGTTTCTCTTTGATAGGGGAGGACCATCACCTCTCAGGAATGAGCTGAGGAATGAGGGCAGCAGTACCCTGCCACAGAGAGGCATCAGCCATTGCACACAGGGCATGAGGTAAACCAGGGCAGCCCAACCCTGTTCCTGCAGATCTACCGTTCTGTAGGTTTTCACTCCAACCCTAACTTGGCACACCCGGCTAATGTGCAGTTCATCACAATCTCTAACTGACGAACGCTGTGTGCTTTGTTAGGGTTGAAATGTGAACCTACAGGAGGGTAGATCTCCAGGGACAGGCTTGGGCAGCCCTGAGAGTGTGAAGTTACAGCTGGGCGGCAGGTCCCAGTGGTCCACACACCAGGTTGGGGGTACGAGTCAGTGATGTTCACTCCGGAGCTTGTTGAACAACTTCCTCCCAAACCCAACGTCGTACCTGAGCGATGAACTGGATGATCTTGACAAAGATGTTGAGTGGCATGTCCCTGGGCACCACGCTGCGGGAGCCCTTGGGGAACAGGTTGGTGATGATGGTGTTCAGGCGACTATGGGAGGAACAAAAATAATAATAATTGAGTAAGACATCCCAAACCAAACAGTCCATTAATATCTGCCTTAGCACTGTGGCCGGGGGAAACAAGGTGATACGGGTGTGCACGCTCCAAATAAAAAAAATATTTTTCAAACCAAATCAGGACCAGCCCTGTTCCTGGAGATGGACCGTCCAGTAGGTTTTCATTATAATTAGCAGCTCAACAACATCTCTAGCTGTAGAATGAGGTGTGCTTTGTTAGGTTTGGAGTGAAAACCCACAGGACGGTAGATCTCCAGGAACAACGTGGGCAGCTCTGCTGTAGAGGCATAAATAGCACATTACGCCTTCACATGTCTTCCCGCTGATCCATCGATTGACTTTAAAGCGTCTCATATTCACGGCGTAATTAACAGCTGGCTGTCACAAGCGTGGCCCGAGCCCTCCTGCCGTTAGTCACAGGGGTTTACGCGGTCACATGACCCTCTAACGGGGAGCCTTAAGCCTCTCGGTAACGCACTGTCCCGTTTCATCTGCTCCCGCTCTAATCCCGGACTCATCCCTGACACCCCTCCCTCCTCCCTCAGTCACACTCCTCCCTCCGTCCACCTCGCCCCTCCACTGCCGCAGACATAGCTGCTGAAAATTAACCAGAGGAGAGGAGGAGGAGAGAGAGAGAGAGAGAGAGAGCGCGCTCATCTCCACAGGGGGTAGTTTGTTTTCCTGTCTGCTAATTGCGCTTTTGTTATTTCGGGCTTAGCGCCTGACGACAGTGGCGGCGGATCGATGCTCCGGACAGCAGAAAAGACGCGCCTCGCGAGAGCCGCGGTTTCATTCATCCGCTTGTTTTCTTTTCATCTATTCAGCGATTCCTTTTTTTTCTTCTCCACATTCCCCCCCTCCATTAAGAATGATCCCATTCACGAGCCTCGAGTTACATAAACAAGCATCCTGTTGGCTCTGCCGTCCCGCAGGTCTCCCGGGAGGAGGCACAGAGGCTTCATGTGAGGGAGAGGTGGAGCGGCGAGCTAATGCTACAGTACGTGGCAAACATGCGCTACATGTGCACTCCAGGAATAGCCACAAGTCACACAGGGGGTTGTTACAGTCATACGCTGAATACAGGTGTTTACTGCGAAGCCCCATAGACAGTGGTGTGTTCTGGTCACAGTGAATACAGGCGTTTATTGTGATACTGTACACACTGGGGTGTGCTATAGTAAACATAGTAAACATGGGAACGAACCTCTGCGTCGCAGTGTTGCTTTCACACTTGATGCGGATCATATAGACCCAGAGTAGGCGGTAGAGGGACTCCAGTGCAACCCGCGCCATTTTGGGGTCCTTGCTCTGCAACAGAAAGAGATCATATTTTTGGATCAGCCGTCGAAGAACCAGGAGGAGCGAAACTACTCCAGGGGCCTGTAGGAAATATCTGCCTCAGATGCCACTAGGTGTGCTGGCCACACGTTCCTTTGACAATTGCAATACAGTTGGTACACATTGATGAATGGTATGGTAGAATAGTAGCCAGGAGTGAGTGACTAGGAACTACTCAATTCAGCAGACATGCTAATTCAGGATGGTCAATGCGCTACAGCCTAATTTATAAGGAATCACAGATCCTTTCCTTTCTTGGGTAAAGTATCATTCCTGATCAAGGCTAGGGAATGTATAAAAGGTAGTCACTGCAAAGGTTCTGGGTTCAGATGAGCTCCGCTGAAACCAGAATAAGTTTAATGGATTTCTGAGAACTACCGTTCCTGTAAATAAAAGTCATTTTCATCAAGTTTGAGAGATCTTTTTCTTCTTCCTGGACTGACAGGTGACAGCACGGGCCAAGATGTTGGCTGACAGCGTGAGGATATGCCAGGCATTCTCCTCAGCGAGATAAGGAGGTGCGCGGGCCACAGAAAACCATTAGCACAAATAACTGTCCTGCGATGTGCTGACCTGTTCAGCCGCATTCCGACAGGCACGCTTCCCCGAAACCGCCACGCTCACGTTCGGTGGGGAAATAGTTATTCCCCTCTCCCGCCACAAAGCCACATACGGGCCCATCCGCCCAATAACGATCACCACATTCCTTCTACGGCATTCTTCCTTTTTCTTTTTTTCTATTTGCTGTTCTTTTCTAAAAAACATTCCGTGTTGCCTCGGAGGACAATGCGGTCCTGACATAGACTGCTCCTCGCCTATCGCGGCTCAAATCTGCGCGCCGGGGGTGGGGCGCAAGGTGAAGATGGGAGGGGGTGCGTTCGAACGGAAGACCCACGCGACATTCTGCCTCCGTACGCCTGCCTGCCGTTAGCGACCGGAACAGAAGGGTCGCTAAGCAATGCCACCGTCTTTCGTCTCACACAGCGTTCCCCTGTTGAAACCAGGGCTTGCGATATTTCGTTGATAAAACAAACTAAACTCATAGAGGGCTGGGACGTAATCAGCAGACACGGGGCAAATATGTAATTGTTTTGGATTCGAATACATTTCTTTGCACGATTGACATAGTTGCCTGGTGTATTTCAGCTAACCAAGAGGACCAGAAGACGGGTTTGCACTTTTTGAGAGTATTTAATAGGTTCCAATACACCAGAGAAGCTCAGTAAAGCAAAGATGGCTATTTGAGTCCAAAACAATTATGTATTTTACCCAGGTCTGGCTCTCTGAGAAACAACAAGAAGACAGGAGATAGCAAGAGCCTCATTAAGAGGCCAGATCATTTTCATCATTTCACCTAATCAAATTAACACAGTTTAGAAAAGGCCCTCCTTCCACGGTTCACGCTGCCACTTTCACTGTGCAGGTCTCTGAAGTCAATGCCTTCACAGCCCCTGATTAAACAAGGCAACATCTCTATTCTTAGTCTCGGTCCTAATTCCGGAGCCACAGTCATCAGATGACTAACACTGCTTAAATCAATCAATGATGAATGTCAATATCCCAAATAGCCTGTCTGTGCACTCAAACCTTGCGGGGATTTGTCACTGTTTGTTTGGGGGGATGTCAGGGCCGGTACCTTAAGATTGGAGAGGCAGTTGTTGAGGAAGTTGAACCATCTGCTGAGGAAGAACTGCTTCTGGCTCACGCACAGCAAACACGTCACCAGCGGGTACAGGGCCTGGACGGGACAGGAGCACAGGGGTGAGGTGATGGATTCACCCCAAAAAACACATTTACGCCTCCAAAATCAAACTTTGTGACAAGGGTTACTAACTGACAAACACATCTGGTTAGTAAATAGCTTTCTCTGCTAGTGGAGTCTTGTGCGGTTACCCGTGATTCTTTCACTTACTCAATCTTACAGGACACACAAGAAGACTAAGTGAATGCCTACAAATTACCTATATACCTATATTTTCTTCAACACAATTATATTACATTACATTATTGGCATTTTGGCAGATGCTCTTACCCAGAGCGACGTACAGTTGATTAGACTAAGCAGGAGACAATCCTCCCCTGGAGCAATGCAGGGTTAAGGGTCTTGCTCGAGGGCCCAACGGCTGTGCGGATCTTATTGTGGCTACACCGGGATTAGAACCACCGACCTTGGTGTCCCAGTCATTTACCTTAACCACTGCGCTACAGGCCGCCCTGACGTATGCACGCATGCTCTGTTTAATGACATTCACTGGAAGAACCAGGAGCTGAGTTTGTGTCAAAACCAGGTCTGGACCATTGATTGCTTCAGAAGCCTCAGAGACCACAAACATCTCTGCCGTGAGCCTGCGTGACACCGGTTGCCACAGCGACAAAAGAAAATAAACAACAGAAACATCTGCAGGGGCCCTAGGTCTCCACTGCCATGGCCTACCAGAGAGTGCTTCTTCCTGGAGGAAAGTTCCAACGTTGTGTCATACAGGCTTTCCACGAAGTTCCTCAGACAGGGGACGTTCACCTCATTCTTTACAGCCTGTGGTCACAAACGCAGTCAGCAAGTGGACATCTACTGTATGAGAGAAGCTGACATCTTACCCAACAATGTAGATAAGACAATATGTACATCAGTGTTTAAGAGGTGACTGTACAAGATGTACAAAACAAAAGCTAAGAGGTGATCCTTATGGTATATAAAAATGTATACCTTTTATGAAGCACACTACTTTGAACTTGATATGAATATGATTTTGTTTTACCCACCCCCTCCCGACCCACCCATTTAACAATGATTACGATGATACCTTTGCTAGTATTGTTTGGCTAGGTAAGCAGATTATTCATACATTTGCGTGTTGCGGTATTTTCATAAATAAAAAAAACAGATAATCAAATAGGCCCTAGTCCTTATCTTTGTTGTACAGGTAGCAGTTGAAATTGTACTTCCCTCTAGGGTAATCTTTTTATGAAGTGTGCCTTGCAGTACATTTCAATCGTTGATTTATGAGGGTTAGGCTTGCATTCACTGCATTGTGCTATAGTATGTGTACAATGACCGTACGTTGGGGTTTTTGGACCGCCAGTAGGCTCTATGCCTGTAAACCTGGACAGGCGAAGGTTAATAACGGGTTTTCCCTTTCCCGGACAGCTGATGTGACAAACTGTTACAAGCGAATCCTAAATTGCTATCAAGCTGCTAGCTACCAGTGAGTATTGCAGTTAGTACCAGAGCCATGCATTTGTATTAGCAAGAACAAGTTGGCGGATGGATAGCTAGCTAGCAACCAAGATAAACAACAGATGCGATAGCTGGATGTCAAAGTTCTTCGGAGAGTCTTTAACCTTCTACGGTCCTTGGATAGCAGTCAGGAAATGAGAACTAACTGCGGCCTTTTCACCCAGCAAAGGGAGCCTTGTGAGAGGGTGAGAACTCACCGCAGCGACGGGGACCAAAATCTCAACAAAGAGGCCTGCCAGGGCGTGCTTAATGTCCTTGTCTTTCACTTCCACAAAATACTGGGCGCACTCCTGTAATGGAGAACGAAAACACAAGACACTGAGAACATCCATACGCCAATAACAGGGTCATTTACACTGCAGGAGGAACAAAGTGTTCCGCAGCACTGAACAGCACATATAATATGGGCAGATTGACAGAGAGAGAGAGAGACAGAGAGAGAAGGAGTAATTCATGGATAGAAACGGCACTGAAGAGAGAGCATGCCTCACATAGCGAGATAGGCTGATAAGGGAAGTGATTTCTCAAGATTATCTGAAAGCTCATATTTTACACTACCACACATCAGTCGTGCCTTCATGTTTTCTGCGTCATGATTTTTTCCTTCATGAAATGTTCATAACTTAGGTGTCAAGAATGGCATTTCAGCTGCTCTGAAAATCCAATGAATCTCTGGGTGACAGGTTTGGGCAGAAACACAGGATGGCAAGAGTGCTAACCCCCCCCCCCCCGCCCCGCCCCAGTCACAATAACTTAAAGTGATAGCCCAAAAAGTACTTCTACTCAATCTGCCAAGCACTCATGTGTAAACTGTTATGTAAAAAAGTGATAAATGAAAAATGATAGTTCCTTTTATTTCACAAAATGATAAGAGCTTTCATGCAAGAATTCTATTTCATGGTGAACTGCTCTAATGCTGATCCCGGGCCTTCGCATGCATTAGTCTCTCTAATGGTGCTATGGCCCTCACCAGCTTGACGTTCCGATGTGAGATACGTCCACCCAAGTGCCAGGAATGTGTTTTGTTAATAACCACATAATAAATAAAAGTAAAGCACTTTTTTCTGACAGATAAAGTATCGTACGTGGAGATACAACTGCAAGCGAACCCAGCCATTAACCTATGACATAATGTTGGCGAAAACTTGACAGGGCCAATTAGAATAGAGACACCTCATAGTCTCACAAACAATAGGGCCAATGCACAGTAGTAACATTTCTACCCATGAGCCAGAGTTAGCCAGGGAGGTAAATT